>NC_080166.1:87527892-87662837 GCF_950295315.1 Erinaceus europaeus
TATATATAGAGAGAGATCATTTGTAGCAAAGGCATGTACTGCTCTTGTGCTAGTCCAGTCAGGGAGCAGCTGTCTGAGTCCAGGCTGAAGACTGGGCAGGCTTGCTCTTTGCAATGAAGCAGGGGAGGGGTACAGGGACCCCAGGGCTGCTAGTTTGGTCAGAGGCCATCTCTGCCTGCACTGGGACTCAGTGACCTTCTGCTTCTAGGCCTCAGTACTGGTTCGTGGCCATCCCTCATGCCATCTTGATCTGGGTATATGATGAGGTCCGGAAGATGTTCATCCGACTCTACCCAGGAAGTAAGTTGCCACATGGCTGGGAGGCTCTGTGGGTCTGTTCCCACAGCCCCACCTGATCTTATACGCTCCCCCCCCCACCCCTGCAGGCTGGTGGGATAAGAACATGTACTACTAAGATGCCTCGACTGCCCTGGCTCCTGGCCACATGAGGGATGTCCTTCTACACTGTTCTGCTGCTGGCTAGAAGTGGCTTCAGAGAGGCTGTCACCCCAGCACCCACAGAAGGTGGGGTCCTTTGAAAGAAGCTGGTGAGAGGATCAAGTCCCAGATTCAGCTGCCCATCATGTGCAGACCTGTGCCCCTTTCCGTCTTTAATGTTGTGTGAGTGTCTAGGTGACAGGGTAGTGAGGATGCTCTTGTTATCAGTGTGTGTGATCTAGATACCTGCCGGGTTCCCCCTGCCCCTTGGAACTCTGCACAGGACAGTTCAGTCCTATGCCCTCCCTATGGTTTCCTTGAATCCAGAGCACTTCTATTTTCATTCCCACCTTGCTCCTGGAAGGCTATTTTGGCCAAAAGTTTGCTAGAGATGGAAAGTAGTGACAGGTTTACATCACTGCTACTGAATCGGAGGTACTCACAGCTGGCTGCCCTCCACTCTCATTCCTGGGCCCAACTTCTTCCCTCACAAGCCATTTGGCACCTCTTCCCACCTGGACTCCCCTGTGCCCTCACACCCACCACGCACTCTGTCATACTGAGTTCCAGTCCATTTGGCACATGAAACTCCAACTTGTCAGCTGACTCAAATGAGCTTTTGCCAGGATTCACACTCAGGAGCAAGTCCTTGTGGCTTACAGCCCAGGAGAGATCTGAGGTGGTAGAGCACAGGACTTGCAGACATGAAGTCCTGAGTTCCAACATAGACCTGTATATGCCAGAGTGATTCAGACCACTTCTCTCCCTCCTCCTCCTCCTTCTCCTTCCTCTCTCTCTCTCTCTTTCTCTCCCTCTCTTTCTCTTTCAATAAGTAAATCTTAAACATATAAAAGCCAGCATCAAAAGACAAAGGCTATGATACTTATTTCTTAGAAAGTTCTCTCCAGGTTGTGGGGACAAAGGAACCCTCCTGCACTCATGGTGGGAATGTCAATGGGTCCAATCCCTGTGGAGAGCAGTCTGGAGAACTTTCAGAAGGCTAGAAGTGGACCTACCTTATGACCCTGCAATTTCTCTCCTGGGGATATATCCCAAGGAACCAAACACATCCATCCAAAAAGACCTGTGTACACCTATGTTCATTAAGCACAATTTGTAATAACCCAAACCTAGAGGAAACCCAGGTGTCTAACAACTGATGAGTGACTGAGCAAGTTGTGGTCTATATATACAATGGAATATTACTCAGCTATTAAAAATGGCGAATTCACCTTTTTTGTCCCCTCTTGGATGGAGCTTGAAGGACTATGTGAAGTGGGATAAGTCAGAAACAGAAGGATGAATATGGGATGATCTCACCCATGGACAGAAGTTGAAAAACAAGATCAGAAGGGAAAACACACAGAAGAACTTGGACTACAGTTGGTGTATTGCACCAAAGTAAAGGACTTTGGGGTGTAGGGGGAGGGCTCAGGTCTTAGAACATGATGGCAGAGGAGGACCTAGTGTGGGGGGGTTTAGACTGTTATGTGGAAAAATGAGAAATTTCACACATGTGCCAACTACTGCATTTTACTATTGACTGTAAGCCATTAATCCCCCCACTAAGGAAAAAGAAAAAGAGGGGAAAAATAAAGTTCTCTCCACATGAGTTTTATGTTAAATGTTTCCTGACTACTCTTAAATTGATCAGTGTATGATTCAGACTTTATGTTCACAACCCCAGAAAGGCCCTGTTTTATTATTATTACTTAATTATGAAAGACAAGTCTGTTGGATAATGAGGAACAATTCCACACAGTTCCCACCACCAGAGTTCCATGTCCCATCCCCTCCATTGGAGGCTTCCTTAGCCATTATCCCTCTGGGAGCATGGACCCAGGATCTTTATGGGGTGCAGAAGGTGGGAGGTCTGACTTCTGTAACTGATTCTCCGCTGGACATGGGTGTTGGCAGGTGGATCTATCCCCCAAGCCTGTTTCTATCTTTCCCTAGTGGGACAGGGTTCTGGGGAGGGGAGGTTCCAGGACACATTGGTGAGGTTTTCTGCCCAGGGAAGTCAGGTTGGCATCATGGTAGCATCTGTAGGTTGGTGGCTGAAAAGCATTAAGGCATAAAGCAGAGCAAATTTTTCAATAATCAGGAACCTAAAGGTAAGAATACATCAGATGATATTTGGTGTATTCTGGGAAAAGTTAGCAAGTCTATTTTAGGTATGTTCCAAGAGGCCCATGACTTTACTAATTCTTGCTTGAGCCCAACAGCTAATATGCAGGTGGGCTAAAAGTTTTATCTGGCAAGATGGTGCCAAAGTTGGGAATAAGACTAGAAAGCTGTGCAACCCACAATGACCCTGGGTCCATGCTCCCAGAGGGATAGAGAATGGGAGGACTATCAGGGGAGGGGTGGGATATGGAGATTGGGTGGTGGGAACTGTGTGGAGTTGTACCCCTCTTACCCTATGGTTTTGTTAATTTATCCTTTCTTAAATAAATAAATAAAAATAAATAAATAAATAAAAAAGACTAGAAAGCTGAATTAGGGCAGAGAGTAGCTCCAAAATATGGGGAAAGTATATAAATATCAACTATAAACTCCATCAATCTGATCTAACCATATTCAGCACAGGATCCTATATAACCTGTGCATCCCTGTAGGTCTGAGCTCAAAGTCCATGGTCACAGCTGGGATTATTCTAGGCTGCACTCATTTCAGGACCAGTCTTCTTCCAGTGGCAGAGTATGTTGACCCAGCCTCCCTATAGAGAGTGGGGCAGTCCCTATTGTTGCTGATCCAGATTGAGGGAAAGGTCCTGTAGAGGCCCACAAGATTGTCCAAGAAGCTGTTCCTGATGGAGGTGACCAGTGATGGTGGAGAGAGGGATCTGTTAGAGGTCTAGGCCCATCATGTCAGTGTGGAAATCCCAGGATTCCCTGACTAGAGCTCCAGATGATAGGGTGACCTGGTAGTGACCAAAAGGGCCATCATTGAAGTATGCTGGTTTCTTGCCCTATTCATCTTTTGCAGTCCTTACATTACCTGACAAGGTTAGCTTTGAAGTGATTGAGGGAAGTGAAATAGGAAGTAGGTGAGTAGGGTGTCTAGGTCTAAGTAGAAACTATTTGATTAAGTACTTTATGGTGTCTTTTTTAAGCCTTTCTACTTGCTTACTTTAAAGTGTGTATTTTCCTATAACTTACAGATACATGTGCACATGTGCCCTATCTCATGAAAGGCCCTGTTTTTAAGTAAAGGATGTTTAATAAAAGCAGATCTAATTGTGGTGATCTGCTTTATGTGAGTCTTTTGATAATGCAGAGTATATAGGACACATGAAAGAGGGCTGATTTCACTTTTTTACTCTTTTGTGGAAGGTCTCAGAGCCTGAGCTTCCTCTCCTTCTGTGTGTTCACTGTGGTCCCTACTATGTGTTAAGAGAATACTCCCACATGTATGTGTGTGTGGGGCTCTCAAGGGGAGGGGTCAGCAGCTACACTCAGCACAGACTGATGGAGACCAAAACTGGCATTGGGTAACATATGCCCATTCTGTGGCCTATCCACCCCCTCTTCCTCATTGTTGTGAGCAAGGAATTAGAGCAAAGGATTCACTCTGAGAGCATGTCAGGGTTAAACAATAATTTTAAACTTATTTTTAGATGTCATAGAAAGATCACACAATTCATACAACACACAGTCAACCCGACAATCCTCTCCTTACTTGGTAGTTGCTTACAGGTAAGGCTCAGGATGTGGTCACCACCCTCTGTGTTGCCCAGAGGAGGCCCTTTGTTCTGCCAGAGACCAGGTTAGCCAGGGGTTCTAGCAGCTGGGAAACTGTTACTGAGGCCAGCCACGTGTGCTTTAAAATTTTAGCCACACTGGCAGCATCCCTTTCAGTAATGGTGGAATTGCTTCATCCAGCTGATTTCTAAGCTTAGCTTGCCTCTGGTTTCAAAGTTACATCACCATTGGCAAGGTTCAAGTTGACATGCATACATATGTTTCTCTTATCACACTATACAGGCAGACTATGGTTACTAAAGTTACACTGGTTTACAAGTTCATGTTCACTACATGTATATATTCACTACATTAGGGTTACATGTTCACTAGATTTATATATTGACTACATTACTGGCATATGGCAGTGCTCAGGATTGAACCTTGTGGGGTCTCAGTTTGCAAGCTCCATCATCTAATGCTCAGTTACCTCTTTGTCCTCATCTAGATGGGTGTCTCTGGAACAGGAGAGTTTCAGGGTCTCTCTCTCTCTCTCTCTCTCTCTTTCTCTCTCAGGGGTATTCAGAAAATTTGAAGGGTGGGGGGAGTGGTCAGTGGCACACCCAGTTAAGTGAACATAATGCTAAGTACAAGGACCTGCACAAGGACCTGAGTTCTAGCCTATAGCTCTCCATGTGTGGGGACGGGGGGTGGTTCGCAGGCAGTGAAGCAGGTCTGCAGGTGTCTTTCTCTCTCTCTCTCTCTCTCTCTCTCTCTCTCTCTCTCCCTTTCTATCTCCCCCTGCTCAATTTCTCTCTGACCTGTCCAATAAAATGGAAAAAAATGACTGCCAGGAGCAGTGAATTCATAGGGCCAGCACTGAGCACCAGTGAAAACCCTGGAGGCAAAAAAAAAAAAAAGATTGGGAGCAACATCACTTCACAGATAAAGATCCTCTGTGCAACTTGCAATTGAAGGTTAAGAAAATAATGTCTCTGTCCTCAGAACTGCTGCTGCCCTCTGTCTCCAGCCACAGCTACAGCCCTGTTATCTCTGGTCTGATCTCACACACAGCTCAGTGAGCAGGTAACCAGCCCTGGCTGAGGCTCTCTGTCTCATTATTCCAGTTCTGGCAAGGCAGCTGATGATTTTTCAACATCCAGGATGCCAACCAGAGTCATTTGTCCCCACACCCTCCTGTCAGGCTGTTCTTGTTCTCTGGAATGTGCCTGTTGGCATTTCTTGCTTCCACCACTGCTGGCCAACTGGAGAGGCTATGAAGAGAGCAAAGAGCTGGGAGGTTTTCTCTGGGCTTGGGTTATGTTCTCAGGGGGTGAACTTTGAGCTAGCAGTCTATTCTTAGCAAGAGCCCATCAGAATGGCACTCAGATTCATCCTTCTGATTCTCACTTGTTTCACTTAACATGATTTCTTCACGCTCCATCCAAGATGGGCTGAAAATGGGGGATTTTTAATAGCTGAGTAGTATTCCATTGTGTACATAGACCACAACTGGCTCAGCCACTCATCAGTTGTTGGACACCTGGGTTGCTTCCAGGTTTGGGCTATTACAAATTGTGCTGCTATAATAAAGGTGGAAAAAAAAGAATAAGGACAGCACTCAGAGAATGCACCTACCTACTCCCCTACTCCAGCTAAAGACTTAGCACTCAACTCTTTGTTGATAGGTTTATTTTGCTTTAGCATCAACAGTAACTGAATTGAGGAATCCCAGAAATGGGACTGGAACATCTCATTTTAGACTTTCTTATAATCTGAAGAAAGAATTCATAAACTCTTATATCAGTAGTTTTTGGTTATTGTTATTTATTTTTGAGGTACTGCATTTTCAAGGTAACATTGACCCACTAAGACTTAGATACTTTTTATAAATAACAAACCAGATTTATTCTTACTGCTTTTGGTGTGACTGAGTGACCGGAATAAAAGTGAGTCTTTCTTTTTCTCCTCCTCCTTCTCCTCCTCCTTCTCCTCCTCCTCCATCTCCTTCTACTTTCTCTTCCCCTTCTTCTCCTCCTTTTCTTCTTCCTCTTCTTCCTGCTTTTTTCCTTTTTTGTTAGTAATTTAATAATGACTGACAAGTTTGGGATATAAGAGGGATACATTTCCACACAGTTCCCACCACCGGAGTCCATATCCCATCCCCTACACTGGAATTTTTTCTGTTCTTTATCCCTCTGGAAGTATGGACCCAAATTCTCTTTGGGGTGCAAAAGGTGGGAGTTCTGACTTCTGTGATTGCTTCTCTGCCAGACATGGGTGTTGGCAGGTGGATCCACCCCCAAGCCTGTTTCTTTCCCTAGTGGGGCAGGGCTCTGGGGAGGTGAGGTTCCAGGATATATTGGTGAGGTCATCTGCCCAGGGAAGTCAGGATGGAATCATAGTAACATCTGCAACTTGGTGGCTGAAAGGCAGTAAGATTTTTGAAATGTGGTAAGTTAAAAGCAATACAAAATGATTAATGAACAAGAACCTGAAAGTAGGTACAGAGCAGATGAGAATAGGGATTAGTGTGCAAAGAAGCTAGGGAATCCAATTTAGGCATTGTCTTTGGAGCCCACAACTATCATAGTTTTCCTTTAGCCATGGCTATAAATTCTAGAGTGGATAGGAAAAGTATCAAACTCTAGGACATCCCAACTGCCATGGAGACCCTAGTAATCAGGGTCAGACTGCCTTTCAGGCAAGAAAAATAACTGACTTCACAGCAGCGTTCCCAATTTCAGGAATCAGTTTGGGAAGAGAAAAAGGTCTGGGATCTCTCCTCAATCTGCTTATGGGAGATGAAACACCACAATACTACATAACTTCTTCAAATAACCTCCCCTAGGGGGCTGGCAGTGGTACACTCTGTTAAGCACACATATCACCATGCTCAAGGATCCAGGTTCAAGCCCCCAGCTCCCCACCTGCACGGGGGATGCTTCACGAGCAGTGAAGCAGGTCTGTGGTGTCTGCATTTTTCTCTCCCTCTCTGTCTTTCCCTCCTCTCTCAATTATTCTCTGCCCTATCTAATAAAAAATGGAAAAGTGGCCATCAGGAGCAGTGGATTTGTAGTGCTAGCACTGAGCCCAAGTGATAACCCTGGAGGCAATAAATAAATAGCAAAACACCAAAATGACACATTTAGTGATAAATTTCATTCCTTCCTCCCTTCTTTCCTTTTCTTTCTAAAAAAAATTTATTATTGATATGGAAATATATCCTGTAATCTTACACTCTTGTAAACCACTATTAATCACAAAGTAATGACTTGCAAAAAAAGAAACTTATTTATTATGAGAGAGATAAAGAGAATGAAAGGGAAAGAGAAGTAAGGGGAGAGATAGAGAAGGAGAGAGACAAAGAGACACGTGCAGCCCTGCTTCACCACTCATGAAGCTTTCCCCCTGCTGGTGGGAACCAGGTGCTTGAACCTGGGTCCTTGTGCATTATAGCATGTGTTCTCAACTAGGTGTGCCCAGGCCAAGCTATGTCCCAGCCTTCTCTCTCTGTCTCTCTGTCTCTTTCTGTCTCTCAGGTGTGCTGAGCCTCACCTGAAATCACCCTGCCTTTCCCTGCCCAGCCATGCCCTGCCCTGCCCTGCCCTGCCCTGGCCTGGCCTGGCCTGCCCTGCCACAGGGTACTGCCCATACCAGGCTCACTCTCACTTTGGGAGCTCACCTTCACTCACTTCACTGAGGCTGTTTTTTCTGCTCCAGACCAGACCTCTGGGCCACTTCTCCCACCCCTGTCCTCACTGCTACCTGCTGGCCCTCTCAGCCGCCGACAGCTGAAAACTAATTTGGAGACTTTTCTACTTAGGTCCAGAGATTCCAAGATAAAGGTTAATGGGTGTCCAAGGAAAAAGGCCTGACTGACTTTAAAGGGACAGAGTCTCCCTCATGGAAGTTACTGCTGAGGATGATGAGACTGTGGTAGAGAAAAGTGTTATGTGAGTTAGAACTGACTACAGTTTGTTAGGATTTGTTTGCTTCATTTTTCACATTTTCTTTTCCATATATATATGTTTATTTTTATGCTAAGGGATTCCTTCTTGCTGCTTTCACCCTTTCAACAAATTCATTAGGGGCCAGGTGGTGGCACACCTGGTCGAGAGCACATGTTACAATGCGCAAGGACCCAGGTTTGAGGCCCCAATCCCCACCTGCAGGGGAAAAGCTTTGCAAGTGGTGAAGCAGGGCTGCAGGAGTCTCTCTGTCTCTCTCTATGACCCCTCCCTTCTCAATTTCTGGTTGTCTCTATTCAATTAAGGAAGATAATAAAAAGTTATAAAGCAGTTGGTGTATTGCACTAAAGTAAAAGACTCTGGGGTGGTGGGGAGGGTTCAGGTCCTGGAACATGATGGCAAAGGAGGACCTAGTGGGGGCTGTATTGTTATGTGGAAATGCTTTGCATGTACAAACTGTTGTGCTTTACTGTTGATGAAGTCATTAATCCCCCAATAAGGACATTTTAAAAATTATAAAGCAAACAAACAGAAAAACAAATTCATCACCTGCTGGGGACACAACAGGAGGCAGAAAAAGGGAAAAGGCAATGAGGCTGCGTCCTTGGTGTGGGCCTTACAGGGCTAGAGGGTGCATGGGAGACAGTGCCTGCGTGCACAGAGTTGCAGCCCCCAAAAGCTGAAAATACAAGATCTGCGGGAGGGAGGATGCTGCAACCCCTGATAACAGGAGCCAGGATCATGTCCTGGGAGTCACCCCAATACAGGGCAAGCTACCTTCCCAGATCTGAGTGACCCCACACACCCCAGACTCCACTCCTCACTCTTCTCCATCACAGCTCTCACGTCCAACACTTTCCACACTGCACATGCAGCTTGGTGCCTGCCTCTCTCGAACTCCAGGGATCAGCACCAGATCCTCACTCGATAGAGGAGGTACGGGGGAAGAGATCAAGAAGCAGAAACATGGCAAGACCTATGTTCAGAAAACAGATAAGGGCAGAAAGGCTAAGCCCAAGATTTGTTCTAGCTCTGCACCATAGATGAATCCTGAGTTTGGGAATCAGATAGAATGAGTATGATAGTCTCTGTAGATATGATGTCATCACAGGCTTGTAGCCTACACAAGCTCTCCAGCACATGGAAAGAACAGATTTATCCAACTTCTGGCCCATTTGGGGGTTGTGTCCTCTAGTCATTTCATACCTCTTGTGATGATCTATTTTCGATAAAGAATGGAGTCCCAAAATGGAACTCCAAAATGGAACCAATATGGAACTAGTAAGAAAGTGCTCTGAGCCTAGGCTTCATTATCAGCTGACAGACTAGCAAACAGTATGGGAAGAGGGGGGGGACTCTGTGGGTCACTGAGGGTCCCCACCTGCAGGGAGGAGATTGTTTTATGAGTGGTAAAGTTGTGCTATTGGTCTATTTATCTACCTCTCTTCCTCTCTCACTATCTCCCCCACCCACCTTGCCTCTAAGTTTCTCAGGAACCTCCACCATGCTGGGGGCTTCATCCCTCAGATGGGACTCAGATTAATTCCACCAACACTGAGCTAGGGATCAGGCACTGCCTGGCCTGCCTCACCTCCTGAGTCAGAAACTCTGGGGCTTGGCCCTGCACACCTAAACCTAAGGACTTTTTAAAAATTTTTAGTGATTAGTAATGATTAACAAAATTGTAAGATAACAGGAATACCATTACACACAGTTCCCACCACCAGTGTTCTGCATCCCATCCCTCCATTGGAAACTTCCCTACTCTTTATTCCTCTCTGGGAGTATGGACTAAAATTTTTGAGAGGTGCAGAAGGTGAGAGTTCTGGATTCTGTGATTTTTTTTCTCCACTGGAAATGTGTATTGACTGGTGGATCCATACCCCTCAGCTTGTTTCTATCTTTTCCTAGTGGGGCAGGGCTCTGGGGAGGACACATTGTTCCAGGACACATTGTTGAGGTCGTCTGCCCAGGGAAGTCAGGTTGGTATGATGGTAGCATCTGCAACTTGCTGGATGAAAGCATTAATATATAAAGTAGGACAAACTGTTCAATAAACAGGAACTGAAAGATAGTAATAGAGCAAATAAAACTAGTAGTCTTTGTGTAGGAAGAAGCTACAAAGTATCTTTTAGGTATGTTCCATGTGGCTCATAATTTTAGTCATTTTTGCCTGAGTCTGGCAGCTAACATGCAGGTGGACTGAAAGTATTGCCTGGGAAGATGGTGTCAGAGTCAAGAATAGGCCTAGAAAGCTGGATCAGGACAGAGAGTAGCTCCCAAACATGAAGAAAACATAAATGCCATTAACTGTTAACTCCATCAATCTGACTTAGGGCCTGTATCTGTGCATATTTAGCACAGGAGCCTGTGCAACCTCTACGTCCCTGTCAGTCTTAGCCTGCAGTCCTCTAAGGCTTCTTCAGCAGGTCCAAATCTTGAGCCATGATTTTGCTCTGTGGGTGAAACTCGGGCTGGAAGGGGTGAGCTGTGTGAGCAGTGCCCATCCCCAGCTCAGCCAGGAAGACTGTCTGTCCCTTCCCTACCTGCATCAAACAAAGCTGGAGAATAGTCCAAATCACACAAGGAGCCCTGAAGAGGGCTTAGAGGGGCCACAGCTAACCTCAGCTGGTCACAGGAGAAGTTCCTCCAGGCCTTCCAGGCATGACAGACTATTTCTCCTGAGAGGACACTGCAGCCTTGCCTGACCTCTAACTTGTCACAGCAGTGAGACCGATTCTGCTGGTCCTACAAAGCCCCACCCTGCCTGGAGCAGCTGGCCACCCCTCCATGTCCCTATAGTTCCTCCCTCACATGGCTTCTTTCTTTTTAAAAATTTTTCCCCCTTTTGTTGCCCTTGTTGTTTATCATCGTTGTTGTAGTTATCATTGTAGTTATTATTGTTATTGCTGTCATTGTTGTTGGATAGGACAGAGAGAAATGGAGAGAGGAGGGGAAGGCAGTGAGGGGGAGAGAGACACCTGCAAACCTGCTTCACTGCCTGTGAAGCGAACCCCCTGCAGGTGAGGAGCTGGGGGCTAGAACCAGGATTTTTAAACATTTTTATTAGTGATTTAATATTGACTTACAAAATGGCAAGATAACAGGGGAACAACTCCACACTGTGCCTACCACCAGAGTTCTGAGTCCCCAACCACTCTATTGGAAACTACAGCAGTTCTCTTAAGAGTGCATATATGGGTTAACTATTATTTCTACAACTGTCTATATATGCATATATTTGCCCCTGGTCCTTGGGCAGTGTAATGTGTGCTCAACCATGTGTGTCACTTCCCAGCCCCCAGGAGCTCCCCAATTTCTCAAAACCTTTCCTGCTCTATAGTCCCATGTTCCAGGGAAGAAGCCAGAGTCACAGTTTGAGAATAGTGAGAAATCTCTTCTGGAGTACACTTGGGAGACAGCTCATATCTTTCCCTGTCTCCTCTCTGCCAGCAGTGACCTAGGACAGGCCAGAGACTAAGGGACAGGGAACTGGAAACACCTGCATAGGAGTCACACTGCAGTAGCTGGTTTCCAGGGTTCTGGCGCCCTCTGGTGACTGTGAGACTGTTTATTTGCATTTGCCCTCTTCTGTCTGTCTCTAGGTCTCTTCCCAGCATGTAGTTAGTGCCTATGAGACTGGGGACTGTCATACAGCAAATTCTACTCTTTTTCTCCCCAATATTTCTTTATCTTGTGTTGCATAGAGACAGGGAAAAACTGAGAGGGGAGGGGAAATAGAGAACGAGAGAGAGAGAGAAGGACAACTGCAGCCCTGCTTTCCTCCCACAGTTGGAGGATGGGGATTTGAACTTCCGTCATTGTGCACAGTAGTGTGGGCGCTTAACCAGATGTGCCACTGCCTGGCTTCTCAGCAAATGATTTTCATCACAACCTGATACTTCTAGAGAGTCTGAAGAAAAATGGTAAACCCAATATTTCCTTGAAAAGAAGTAAAGTAAAATGCTATTATGGAATACATGGCTAGCTCTGTAGCTTCTGATATCCTGAGATGGAACCAGACCCTCGGTGTACAAGGAGCCTCAGCCATGCATGTTCTGAGCATCTAGTCCCATCTTCAGAGGTTGGTTCAATTATTAAATAAGATGAGACGGCAAGACAGATGGGGAACATGGGAAAATCATGTTCTTAAAGATACAAATGAGATGTCTTATCAAGAGACAAGTGTTAAAGGTCAAGTGTCCCTGCACAATGATTTTTTAAATTTTTATTATATTTATTTATTTATTTATTGGATGGAGACATCCAGACATCGAGAGGGAAGGGGGAGATAGAGAGGGGGAGGTCAGAGAGATAGAGATAGAGAAGGGAAGGGGGAGATAGAGAGGGGGAGGTCAGCCTTGCGTTACCACTTTCAAAGCTTTCCCTCTGCAGGTGGGGACTGGGGACTTGAACCTGGGTCCTTGTGCACTATAACATGTGTGCTCAACCAGAATAAACTACCACCCAGATGCCATGCACAATGATTTTGGAGGGCTTGGGCTGATGGTGGGATGGCTGTGCAGATACTTATCACAAAACAATGAGAAACTATACCTAGGTGACAACAGTTGCCTTGAAAATCATTATTTCACTGTAAATAATTATAGTAATAATAATAATAATAATGAAATTCAGGGATGCGCAATGTACTACACATAGTACTACACTGAAGGATACGAGCAAGGACACGGGTTCAGACCCCCTATCTTCCCCTCCCTGCTCAATTTCTCTGCCCTGTTGAGTGGGGGTTGGGGAACAGTCATCAGAAGCACTGGATTCCTAGTGCCAGTATCAACCCACAGAGACTAGAGGCTGTTGGTATGCTTCTAAATTCTGCTTATAAGACCTAATGATTCTCATGACTGAGGCTTCTAACCATGGTTCTTCTGTTTACCTTTCCACATTTTATTGAGTTTAAACTGTTTAAACAACCTTAAAATCATACTAGAAATTAAAATTCCAATTATAATGGAGTTATCAATTATAGTAAACTTCTAATCTGCTACAAGTTTTGTTTCACAAGTACAACAAGAGGCCAAATAAATAATTAAATAAATGAAACAAAAAGGGGCTAGGCAGTGGCCCACCAGGTTAAGGGCACGTAGTACAAAGTGTAAGGACACCAGGTTAAGCACACATAGTGTGAAGTGCAAGGACTTGCTCTGGATCCCCACCTGCAAGGGTTACCTTCACAAGCAGTGAAGCAGGTCTGCAAGTATCTCTCTGTCTTCCCCTCCCCTCTCAGTTTCTCTTTGTCCTACCCAGTAAAATAACAGCCTCTAGAAGCAGTGGATTTGTAGTGCAGGCAACAACCCCAAGCCCCAGCAACAACCCTTGAAGAAAATAAATAAATAAATAAAATTCAGGTGATGGAAAACTCAAGAGGATTCATCTCATAATTGTGCTGCTTTTCCAAAATATCTCCAAACACATGCGAAAGACGATATATACCACACCTGAAGAACTTGCAGACCTGCTTCCTTCTCCTTTGGTGTTAGATCTGGCAGAGCTGAAAATGGAAAAATACCAGCCTTAGTTTGTATATATTCCATGATATGAAGTTGTTACATGACCTAGACAAAAGGCCAAGGAACACTAATTACTACAAATAGTAATTAGCATAACCATACAAATCCCAGTGAAGTTTTATTTTAAAATATACACGCTGCCCCTGCTTTTAAAAGTATTTATTTATTTATTTTTCCCTTTTGTTGCCCTTGCTTGTTTTTATTCTTGTAGTTACTGATTGTAGTTTTATTGTTGTTTTTACTGATGTTGTCGTGTTAGATAGGACAGAGAGAAATGGAGAGAGGAGGGGAAGACAGAGGACGAGAGAAAAACAGACACCTGCAAACCTGCTTCACCACCTGTGAAATGACTCCCCTGCAGGTGGGGAGCAGGGGCTTGAAGCAGGACCCTTACGCCAGTCCTTGTGCTTTGAGTTACCTGCACTTAACCTGCTGTGCTATTGCCCAATTCTCAAAACATGACCATTTTTCCCATTTTTCTTTCTTTCTATTTTTGTTTGGCAGAATAGAGAGAAATTGAGAGAGGAGATAGAGAAAGATGGAAAAATGTAGACACCTGCAGACCTGCTTCACTGCTCATAAAGCTTACCCCCTGTCAGGACTGGGGGCTCAAACCTGGATCCATACACATGATGATATGTATGCTTAACCAGGTGCACCACCACCTAGCCCATATAGTCATAATTTTCTAACTAATTTTTACAAAGTTTTCTTCTTCTTTTTTATAAGACTGATTGATTGATTGATTTGTGCCTGCAGGGTTATTGCTGGGGCTCAGTGCCTGCACTATAAATCTACTGCTCCTGTGGCCATTTTTTCAATTTTTCTGGATAGGACAGTGAGAAATTGAGAGGGGAGGGGAAGATAGAGAGGGAGAGAGAAAGACAGACACCTGCAGACCTGCTTCACCTCTTGTGAAATGACCTCTGTGCATTTCACAAGATCTGGGGAGCTGGGGTCTGGGACCGGGATCCTTACACTTTGTAATATGTGTGCTTAACCTGGTGTACAACCACCGGACCCCTATAAGGGGGTTACACAGGCTTCTCTGCTAAATATGAGTAGAAATGGTCCCTGGGTCAGATCAGTGGGCTAAACAATTAACTGTATTTATATATTTTCTTCAAGTTTGGAGGCCACTTCTTGCCCTAAACCAGCTTTCAACTTCTGTTCTCAACTCTGATAACATCTTCCTAGACAAAATATTTTATTTTTTCTATTTGTTTTAATAGTTTTATTTATATTTATTTATTGGATAGAGAGGAATCAAGAGGGAAGCAGGAGACAGAGCAGGGAGAGCTAGAAAGACAGAGACTGACTGACCTGCAGCAATGTTTCACCACTCCTAAAGCTTTCTCCTTGCAGGTGTGAACCAGAAGCTTGAACCCAGGTCATTGTGCACTGTAATGTGTGCACTCAACCAGATTCACCACTATCTGGCCACCCAGACTATTTTTAATCCACCTCCATGTTAGCTATCAAACTCAAGCAGAAATTATCAAAGTCATGGACCCCAAGAAACATACCTAAAATATACTCTCTACCTTTAAACCCTGTTCTGTTCCTATTTTCTGATTCCTTTTTATTGAACATTTTGTCTTGCTTTATTTCTTACAGCCTTTCTAGAATGAAGTTGCAAATGCTATCATTGTTCCATCATGAACTCCCTGAGTAGATGACCTCACCAATGCTTCCTGGAACCTCACCTCTCCATAGCCCTATCTCATTAGGGAAAGATAAGAAGAGACTGGGGGGAGTCGGGCGGTAGCACAGTGGGTTAAGTGCATGTGATGTGATGTGAAGTGCAAGGACCAGTATAAGGATCCCAGTTTGAGCCCCCCGCTCCCTACCTGCAGGGGAGTTGCTTCACAGGTGGTTAAGCAGGTCTGCAGGTATCTTTCTCTCCCCTTCTCTGTCTTCCCCTCCTCTCTCCATTTCTCTGTCTTATCCAACAACAATGACATCAATAACAACAACAATAATAACTACAACAATAAAACAACAATGGCAACAAAAGGGAATAAATAAATAAAAATATTAAAAGAAAAAAAAAGAGATTGGAAATATGCATCCACCTGCCAACACCCATGTCCAGAAGAGAAGCAATTACAGAAGTCAGAACTTCCACCTTCTGCACCCCATAAAGAATTTAATTCCATACTCCCAGAGGAGGATAAATGATAGGGGAAAGTGAATAGAGGACTTTGAACTCCAGTTCTATTAGGAGAGAGAGAAAGAGAGAGAGAGACAAAGAGAGACAAAGAAGAAAAAGAAGAAAGGAAGAAGGAGAAGAAGAGAAAGAGAGAGATAAAGAGAAACACTAAGAAGTAGTAATAGGCATAGTGACCTAGAAAGGTAGAGAAAGCAGGATCATAGAAAAAATGGGCAAGTATATAGATATAGATAGATATGTAGAAATATAAATATATAGACCTATAGATACACAGTTATAAAACAGTATTCTACCAAAGAACCAAATACACCCATTCATGAAGATATGTGTATACCTATGTTCATAACAGCACAATTTGTAATAGCCCAAACCTAGAATTAACTCAGGTGTCCAACAACAGATGAGTGGCTACTCCGATATTAAAAATGGTGATTTCAACTTCTTCCCTTTATCGTGGTTGGAGCTTGAAGGAATCATGTGAAGAGAGATGAGCCAGAAAGAGAAGGATGAATATGGGATGATCTCACTCATAGATAGAAGTTGGGAAGTATGAGTAGAAGGGAAAACATAGAACTTGGACTGGGCTTGGTGTATTGCACCAAAGCGATTCTGGGTGGGGGTGGGGAAGGGCTCAGGTCCTGGAACATGATGGCGGAGGAGGACCTAGGGGTTAGAGTGTTGTCTCAGAAACTGAGAAATGTTGTACAGGTACCAACTACTGTCTACTATTGGCTTAAATAGAACTGGGCCAGTTTGGGTTTGCATTCTTAAGGGGTGGCTGGGCACTCTGACCCACCATGTTCTGCCCGGATCCTGATCCTGCTTCTGAGTTTGTGATTCTTCTTCCTGAGGACAACTGTGAAACTCAGTGTATCAGCTACCTTACAGCAGTGCATTAGGGGCCAGGTGCCGGCACACCTGGTTGAGCTCACATTACAGAGTTCAAGGGCTTGCATTTGAGTGCTCAGTCTCCATCTGCAGGGTGAAAGCTTTATGAATGGTGAAGCAGTGTTGCAGGTATCTCTCTGTCTCTGTCTCTCTCACCCCTCCCCTCTTGATATCTGGCTGTCTATCCAATAAATAAATAAAAGTTTAAAAAGTAATGAATAAACGACGACCCATGAGGCTATTTAGCCTTAAGAATCAAGTCTGGAGTGTAAGCTCAGTAAACACTTCTGGGAATTATAAATAATAAATAAATGTCAACCCATATCTGTGACCTTGGGAGATTTCACTGGAGAAAATGGGGACACAAATCTTACAATTTTGTAAATCAATATTAAATTACTAATAAAAGTGTGGGCCTAGGACTCCATATTTGAGACAAAGTGTTCAAGGGTAAATGTCACATGAGTGGGGAAACACCTGTGAGGGCAGTAAGAGGTGGAGCAGGATGGGGGAGAATATTCACTGACAGTCCCAGGTGGCCTGGAGTGATGTCATCAGGGCTTCTCTCCCAACTGTCACTCTGAGCTGAACCTGGTAACTGGTGAGGTGAGGCATGGTACCTGGTCAGAGGGTCCTGTTTCAAAATGGGGAACCTGTGTTGCTGTAGAGGTATGTTCATCATGTTTTCTCTGTCTTTCCTACTGAGGTGCCTGTTAACTTTTCCTCAAGACTTTCCAGACATTGTTCTTCAGCTGAGCACATGGTTATTCACACTGTTTTTTTCTCAAGATTTTGGCTCCATATCTCCATCTCATTCCCTTAATTTCCTCAGGTTCCTCCTTTTGGGAAAATATACCACAGGCTGCTCCACATAGCCCATCCTGTCAAGTCACATTATGATTGTTCACTAGGTAAAAGTGTGGCTTCGGGAGTTGGGTGATAGCACAGTGGGTTAAGAGCACTTGGCGCAAAGAACATGGACCAGCGTAACAATCCAGGTTTGAGCCCCCAGGTCCCCACTTGCAGTGGCATCGCTTCATAGGCGGTAAAGCAGGTCTTCAGGTGTCTTTCTCTCCCCCTCTCTGTCTTCCCCTCCTCTCTCCATTTCTCTCTGTCCTATCCAACAACAGTGACATCAAGAACAACAATAATAATACAACAATAAAACAAGGGCAACAAAAGGGAAAATAAATAAATATATGTTTTTTAAGAAAGTGTGGCTTCATCTATATTCCTGCATTTGTAGCCTGACCAGTGCTCCCTTCAGTTATTAATGTCACAGACTGAAACTGAAGCAAGAATGATTGAGGAGAAGAGGGAGACCTTCCACAGAAGGGGATACCTACCACTGATGTCAACAAGCCCTTTCTGTAATCCTACTCAGTTGTGTGTTGTATTGATTGTATTTGCGGTCATGTTACTAATAGTAGTGTGGCAGTTTTCCCCCAAAAAATCATAACAGCGAGATTCTGAGTGTCAAATGTCTCTGCAGTTGGATTCAGTTTGTAACAAAATGCGATAGCCGCGGTCAACTGCTCTAAAATATAGATACCAGTAATTGTAGACTTACTCTTTATGGTGCTATTGGTTGGTTTTTCCCCACTAATGTTTGTCAGCTGTTTCTCTTCATGTCCTGCTTTCTTCCAACCAAGGGAAGGAGAGGTTGAATGCTTCTCTATCAGCACCTAAGGCCATATTGTGAAGCAACCTCTCCACCTGCTACTTTGTTCAAATCAGGGAAAGCTCACTAAGACAATAAATACCACCACAGGGTCATATAGTTGACCATAACTCTACACATTAGTTCTATTTCATTAAGTCACAGGCAAGAATGACTATTACAGTGGAATTAATAGGTCAAGAGGATCGTTTCTACTTTTAGTCTTGAGGAAGATGTAATTCAGTTTATGTTAAAGTTCATTTTTATGAATTTGTTTGGCACCCATTGGTTATAGAATTTAAAGTTATTGCTTAGCATTTAAAAAAATTTTGATACTGTGTTAATGCACTTCAATAGTATTTATCTCATTTTGGCAATTACGTGTCTACAGATTATACCTTTGAATATGTAACTGAGGTCTTACTATTGAGATATTGAGATTGTGAACTTTGCACTTTATTGTCTCTCCCTTACTCATCCTCTAGAAGAAAGATAATAAATTGAATATACCATTTATCAGAGGTGTTGGTCAATAAAAGCAATATTGAGTAGGAGATGGATAAGCCAAAGTGAAACTAGTTGTTTTTACTTACAATGTAGGTTTGACTCAAGGGATACTAAAAGTGACTTTAAAAGACTGAAGAAGTTACTTTAGCAGTGGAAAAGACCAGATTCAAAGTGCACTTGACAGTTATTTGTACAGATTGTAACAGTCCAGATTGAAGGATTCTCTTTGGCAAAAGGAGTAAATTTTTAGTTTGTGCATGTATATGCAAATGTATACTGCCAAAATAAGAACATACAGTTTAAAAACACTTGAAAATGGAGGGTGCAGAGCAGTGTCCTCCACACCTGACAGGTGCTACCAGCTCCCTGACAGTTATTCTGTGTCCTCCAGGTGTGTGCCAAGTCCTGCTAGAGGAACCTCCAGCTGACATCAGAGAAGCCGCCTCAATCAACAGGGTAAGTCCAGCTTTCTTTCAGAGAGAAAGAGTACTTTCACTTTAACCTACCTATTTTTTTAAACTTGAATTAGTGATAGAATAATAATTTAAAGATCATAAAACCACAGGCATAGGGTGTGGTTTCACACTGAGTCCACCGTCATAGTTATGTATCCTCCACCCCAACCCCCAGGTATCTT
The DNA here is from genome assembly GCF_950295315.1 of Erinaceus europaeus. Classification (NCBI taxonomy): domain Eukaryota; kingdom Metazoa; phylum Chordata; class Mammalia; order Eulipotyphla; family Erinaceidae; genus Erinaceus; species Erinaceus europaeus. The sequence continues at coordinate 87,547,381 of NC_080166.1, forward strand.
GAATAATTTTCCCAAAGTTTTACCTGTGGTTTGGCAGCTCTCTTTTCATATGATCATGTTGTTTCAGTATCTCTCTCCCACAGATTCCACAGATTAGTGACACTATCCGGTAGTTGTCTCTCACCTCCCTACTTACTTCACAAGATACTTTCCTTTTTTCCCCAAATTATTTTATTTGGGAGGTAATGGTTTATAGGAAAGTATTGACAGGGGAGCATAATTTATATTCTCTTTGTAAGAGATGTGTGCACACCACTCCCACCTCTTTAGATGGTACTTAAGACAGAAGGAAAGAAAGGGGAAATGTAGGATGGATCTTAGACTGGGTGTGGATTATTGCAAACAGCAAAGGCCTCAGGGGGAGGAAGAGATGGGGAGGGTGGAGGGAGTATTTGCAGCCCAGTGCATGATGGTGGAGACGTTGACAGTGATTACTCTCTTTGATTTATTTTTTAGAAAGCTTTCAATTTGTGATTATCGTGGTTTACACAGTTATAATACGTGGTTCCAGACCACTTCTATTCACAGCATTCTGTGCCTCTACCCCCAAAGATAAGCACCACAGTTCTCACATAATCTGGGAAGCTGTTCTTTCTGTTTTTGTTAGTTTGTTCTTTCACAATTTTGTCCCATTGCTCCAAGTGTCCATGTTTATTCTAGTATCACACTGTTTTAATTACTATTGTTTTTTAATATGAACTAGAGATGGGAAGTGGGATGCCTCCATTTCTCCACATACACCTTTTTTTTTTTTTTTTTTAAATAAAAGTGCTTTGGCTATTCAGTTTTGTGGTTCACAATAAATTTTTTTTTTGGACAAGTTCAATTTCCTTGAAGAATGTCATTGAGATCTTTTTTTTTCATTGAGAATTTAATAGGGATTGTTTTGAATCTTTATATTGCTTTTAATTGGTTATATTAATATTGACTTTCTACCATTTTCCAAATGTCATTTTGTCAAGTACATTCTTTTGATTCCATGAGATACTGAGTTTATTCCAGTATGTTTTCCTTATTTATTTTTAACTTTTTATTATCTTTATTTATTAGATGGAGACAGCTAGAAATCAAGAGGGAACAGGGTGATAGAGACAGAGATACCTGCAACACTGCTTCACCACTCGCAAAGCTTTCCCTCTGCAGGTGGAAATTGGGGGCTTGAACCTGGGTCCTTGTGCACTGTAACATGTACACTCAACCAGGTGCACGACCACCTGGCCCTTAAGTAGGTTTTCTAATAACAAGTATCAGGAAGTCTGCGACCAGAAAATTTCCGCAGGGGAACACAGAACTCTGGTGGTGAAGGTGCTGTGGAATTATACCCTTATTATCTTATAAACTTGTAAATCACTATTAAATCACTAATTAAAAAAGAGATTGATGGAATCCAGGTGGTTGAACACACAAATTAAAACATGTAAGGACCAGGGTTCAAGGTCCCAGACTCTACCTGCAGGGGGGGGGCAAACTTCACAAGAGGTGAAACAGTGCTACAGTTATCTGTCTGTCTCTCTTCCTCCTAATCCCCCTCCTCTTAATTTCTCTCTGTCTCTATCCTAAACAAACAAATATTTTAAAAAGCAGAATGGTATTAGCAGTGAGTTTGTCAATGAGTTTGGTCTTTATTATATCAAAGGTTTTTCCTTCTAGCCCCAATTTCTTTTTTTCTTTCTTAATTGTTGTAGTCATTGTTGGATATGACAGAGAGAAATGGAGAGAGGAGGAGAAGACAGAGAGGGGGAGAGAAAGATAGACACCTGCAGACCTGCTTCACCACTTGGGAAGCGAATCCCCTGCAAGTGAGGAGTTGGAGGCTCAAACCTGGATCCTTATGCTAGTCCTTGCGCTTTGTGCCACGTGTGCTTAAGTCGCTGTGCTACCACCCAACTCCCCTAATCCCAATTTCTAAAGGGCGCTTATCCCAAATGACAGTTGATCTTCTCAAATGCAATTGCCACATCAATTGATAGGACTGTTTAATTGTATCTTTTTGTTGATATGGTGTATCACATTGATTGACTTGCAAATGTGAACCAGCCCTGCTTCCCAGGCATAATCTCAGCACTTGGGCTCATCTTTGCTAGCTCTGCAGTAAAGCTTGTAGCCAATCACAGGAAGGAGGGATTTCTGCCACTTAACCTGTGACTTCAGGGCCATGAGAAGACTGAACAGGCTGCCTGTACGAATCTTGGTGAACTATTCTTTTAATATTTTGTTGTATGTGATTTGTCAATATTTATTGAGGATGTTCATCAGGGAGATATATATATGTATTTTTGGTAGTCTCTTTGTGCTTTAAAGAACAGAGTGATATTAGATTAACAGCATGTGTTTGTAAGTGATTGCCCTTCTTCAATTGTTTAAAAGTTTGATGAGAATTAGTGTTAGTTTTCTTTCAAAAAATATTTAAATTTATTTTTAAAATAAAAAATATCCACAAGACCATAGGAAAAGAAGGGTACAATCCCACTACCCGAGTTATATATCCCACCCCCTCCCTTGAGACCTTTCCTATTTTTTATTCCCACTAGGAGCATGAACCCAGAATCATTATGGGGAGGAGAAAGTGGGAGTTCTGTCTTCTGTAACTGCTTCTCCACCGGACATGGGTGTTGGCAGGTGGATCCATTCCCCTAGCCTGTTTCTGTCTTTCCTTAGTGGGGTAGTGATCTGGGAAGGTAAGATTCCAGGACATATTGGTGAGGTCATCTGCTCAGGGAAGTCAGGATGGAGTCATGGTAGCAGCTGCAATTTGATGGCTGAAAAATCACTAAGCTATAAAGCAGAACAAATTGTTTAATAATCAGGAACCAAAGGTAAGAATATAGCAGCTGAGATTTGGCTTTTTCCGAAATAGAGAACCCATCTGCTATATCCTTTTGAAATTCTTATAGGGAATTCATCTTAAAGCTGTCTTAACTTGGGCTTTTATTCTTGGGACAAACTTTGATTACTCTTTCAAATTCTGCATTGCTGTTTAAGCTACCTACTTCCTCTTGGTTGAAGCTTGGCAGGTGGTTTGAGTACATCCATTTCATCTAATCGTCTTGTTTATTCCATAGAGATATTTATAATATTCTTGTATGACCTTTTAATTTGTGTTCTTTTTAAAAATTTTTTTCATTTTTAAAAAATTTATTTCTTTATTATTGGATAGAGACAGAGAGAAATTGAGAGGAGAGGGAGAGGGACAGAGAGACACCTGCAGCCCTGCTTCACCACTCATGAAGCTTTCCCCCTGCAGGTGGGGACCAGGGATTTTAACTTGGGTCCTTGTGCACTATAATGTGTGCGCTTAACCAGGTATGCCACCTGCTGGCCCCTTAATCTGTCTTCATGAGTTGTAACCCTACCTCATTCATTTCTGATTAATTTTGTCTTAGCTTGCTCACTGTCCACTCACTCCCCAGCTCCTCTCTCTCTCTCTCTTTCTGAGTCTAGCAAAGGTTTTATCTGTTTTATTTGCTCCTTTCAAAGAATCAGCTAATGGTTTCATTAATCATTTGAATCATTTTTATATTTTGTTTCATTAATTCCTGCACTTAATTTTACTATTCCCCTCCATCTGCTGACTTTTTGGTGTCTTTGTTGCTCCTTTTCTATTTAGTTTAATATCTAACATAACTTAGATATTTTGCTTGAGATCTTCAATCTTTGTTAGAGTAGGCATGTATTACTATAGTTTTCCCCTTAGGACTGCCTTTACCATGTTCACATGATGTGGTAACTTGTCTCTTCTCTTCAGTTGATCTCTAACTCTTAGGTTCTCTTTTGATTTCTTTCCTGACCTAGGTGTGATTCAGAAGCATATTGCTTTAGGCATCTTTGTTCTCAAACTTCTTCCACCCACTCACCACCCCTACCCCCAGGCAAAGTAATTTCTCCTGTCTTTAATTCTCAACCAGGTTTCACCCTGATACACTGGTGAGTCCTTGCAGGCAGCCTGTTCAGTCTCTTCATAGCCCTGAAGTCACAGCTTCAGTGGCCAAAAGTCCCTCCTTCCTCTAGTTGGCAACAAGCTTTACTACAGAGCTAGCAAAGATGGGGCCTAGTGCTGGCACAAATGGCTTCTGTTCTGGGAATTCCTCACTCACCCCTTTGCTCCCTCACCCCTCTGATCACTTGCACTTGTACCCACCTGTGAATAAGTGAATTTCTTCAGAAGTTCTAGTTGTGATTGGTGGAGGTTTGGTTATTTTTAATGCCTTTCCTGGTTTAGGGGTGGGGAGACAACCATGTAGCTGTACTACTCTTGAGCTAAGAATTTTATTATTAATAACCACCATTGACTTGAAAGATGCATCTTCAGGAAATGCTTAACTTTTTCTACACATACCCTTCAAGGACTTTGGCTTCACCCTGGTCTCCCATAAGGATTCAGATTCTCCACAGAACAGTCTCTGTGTATATGGGACACAGCATTACCTGATCCTCATGGTCCTTTCCTTTCTGTAATTGCAGGGCTTCTCAGAGGAAGAGGGCAGTGGTAAGTACTCAGAAGCTGAAGACACAATATAAACAATCCTTGTGGGTTTTGCCTGTGGGCTTTACTCTCTGGACCTTGATCCATGTGGGGTTTGCCTGGGGGCTTTACTGTCTAGACCTTGATCCATGCGGGGTTTGCCTGTTGGGCTTTACTCTCTGGACTCTGGTGGGAATGGCCCAGAGACTAGAGTGAAGGGAGGGAGGTTTTCACAGAATCAGATGGGCCACATTCCTACAATAAAGGCTTTGGTTAAGAGCCAGAAGACTCCTTAGGAGAAAATCCATGGTTTCTCTTCAGGAATTTGGAACATTTTTCTAGAGAATAAGAATATGATTTCCCCATTAAGTCTGTGAGACTTTGAATATGGGTACAGCCTGTCAGAACAGAGCTTTGAGGAATTTTGCCAGTCAAGGTGAAATTAACAAACTCACATGGTGTCTTTGAGAGAGATCATAAACTGTGGTCAGAGGAAACCGAATGAGTCTGGAATGACCACACCAGGGAAATGCCCCCATTGTGGTTTTCCAGTGTCCACTGAAATGACATCAGACTCTACAAGGTGTCAGGTGGAGATGGACCAAGGGTGAGGATAAGAAGCATCCTGAGGTCTCACATGGTTCTGGTGTTGGCAATGGAATCTGTTATTTCAGTCTCTGGATGGGTGGTTTCTCAGTGTGTACAAGTTACATGGGCTGTTGACTTGCAAACCACTGCAGATGTGTGCCTGGGGCACAGTCCATAGAGACCAGTGGAGAACTACAGATTGTCATACTGCTCCTAGAGACACTGGTGGGAAGTCACTGAGTGTGCATAAACTATATTCCATGTGATTTACTGTCCTCTACTGACACTGAGAATTGGACAGAAGAATCTGAAACCGGTGTTCCTGGAGCAAATAGGGGTGCAAGTTTGCAAAGCTGATTCATGGAGCTGGGGGCTGCTGTGATTTAGTGGTTTGAAATGTCACTAATTTTGAGTTGATTTTTGTTTTTTACAATATTATTTGTTTTCTGAGGTGACCATGATTTCCTGGTCTTTAAATGCTTTAGAGTAGAATCCACACCTCCTACAAGCATACTCCTTCATTCTCACATCAAAGCACTAATTTCCCTCCACCAAAATCCACTGGACCAGCTCCTTGTCCATGTGAACAGCAGCCCCTTTTGTCACCCATAGATCTGTACTGAATTCACTGTCTTGACTGATTTTTGTTCATCATTCTTCTGTGTTTTTATATAAGTCCTCTTAGTATTTTGTAGTTCTATTTTAGTGGCAGTGAATTCCTCTAGCTGTTCCCTGTCTGAAAAGCTCCATCTCTTCTTCAAACCTGACTTATGACCAAGGACTAGAAAGTATTAATACCTGGGGGGGGGGGCAGGAGGTGGCACACCTGGTTAAGTGCACACATCACAGTGCTCAAGGACCCGGGTTCAAGCACCTAGTCCCCACCTGCAGGGGGAAAGCTTCACAAGTAGTGAAGCAGGGCCCCAGGTGTCTCTCTGTCTGTCTTCCTCTCTGTTTCCCCTCCCCTGTCAGTTTCTCTCTATCTCTATCTAATAAGTAAATAAATACATAAATGAAATTCTAAAAAAAAGAGTATCAATACTTGGGTGGGGGAGTCGGGTGGTAGCGCGGTGGGTTAAGCACCTGTGGCGCAAAGCACAAGGATCAGCATAAGTATCCCGGTCTGAGACCCCGGCTCCCCACCTGCAGGAGAGTCACTTCACAGGCGGTGAAGCAGGTGTGCAGGTGTCTATCTTTCTCTCCCCGTCTTTGTCTTCCCCTCCTCTCTCCATTTCTCTCTGTCCTAACAATGACGACATCAATACCAACAACAATAAGAAACAACAAGGGCAACAAAAGGGAAAATAAATAAATAAACATAAAAAAATACTTGGGTGGAAGTACTTCCCACTAAGAACTACAACACAGCCTCCAGTGTTTTTGCATCATTAGGTTTCTGTTGAGAAATCAGCTGACAACCTTGTGGGATTTCCCCTTAGTGCCTCTTCACTTCTCTCTAGAAGACTTCATAATGCTGACCCTCTCTGTCTCTCGTCTTGGCCACTTTAGTTGTTCTGTGCCTGGTCAACTTAAGTTTGGTTTCTTTTTCTTTTTTTTTTTTAATATTTTGTATATTATTGAATAGAGAGATTGAAAAAGAGGGAAGGGGGTGTGTTGTATGCTTTACATTGGGTTGTTCTAGCTCTCCCCCTGCCAAGAAAATTGGTTCAGTCCTGCTAGTTTCACGGGCCTGCTTGTCCCCGCCCCGAGGAACCCCGAGAGAGTTGGAGAGTTCGAGAGTGCTTGGCGCCGCCACGGGGGAAAGAGGCAAGAGAGTTCTGTTTGGTGATTAGTTTGGGTTAGTTTATGAATCGTTGTTCCTGAATAAAGAAATACAACTTCCCTGCCCAGCCGTATGTCTCCACGTCTCTGTTACCCGCCCGTGAAGCTAGCCCGGCCAGCTGGAGCCTCCGAATTTTAACAACAGGGGTGTATAGAAAGGGAGATAGACAGAGAGACACCTGCAGCCCTGTTTCACCACTTGTGAAGCTTTCCTCCTGCAGATGGGGACCAGGGCCTTGAACCTGGATCCTTGCACACTATAATGTGTGCACATAACCAGGTGTGCTGCTGCCTGGCTTATGTTTGGCTTCATTTTTTATAGAGATTCTTGACCTCTCTGGATCAGCTGGTATACTTCCCTCCTCTATGTTGTGCAGTTTTTGCGTCTTGTATTTCTTCAAATGTGAATTATGTTCATTTTTCTCTTTTTTTAAATTTCTTGTTCTCATATGACTGAATGTTGATTTGTTTGATGTATCACCATATTACTAATACTTTCTTCATTTTTACTGCCCTTTTCTTTTACATATGAGTGTGTGTGTGTGTATGTGCATGTGCCAGAGCACTGTACAGTTAGGTCTTATGATTGTGTGAAAGATGGTGCGCAGGGCATTGAAGCCTTGGGCATCAAAGTGTCTTTTGCATAACCATTCTGCTATCTTTCCAGCCCTGCTCATATGTGCAGTTGTTTGTTTGTGTGTTTGTTTTTGGGTGACTTCCTTTATCTTACCTTTCTGCTATCTACTTTATCCTTATATCTGTGTTCTTACAGGCATCCCCTTCTGCTGTGAGTTTTACTAAGTTGATCCTTTGCTCTTCTCATCACTCATGAGTTTGTGTATGGTCCCTCCACCCACCCACCATGTGTCTAAACTGGCCACTGCCCTCCTTCATGGATATTTTCATTTCTGTGAGCATCAGGCTGTTGCTCTGTTAAATCTGGAATTTACTTCAAGCTCCAGTCTTGACCCATCACTGTAGGTGGATAGCTGTGGTTGTTTTCAGGTTTATGCATAGATTTTGTGTGATCACTTTGCAGGGGCTGATGGGAAGCAAAGATCCTGGGCCAGAATCAGCTACAGAAGCAGCTGCCTGTGATAGGCTGGGTGGATGGCAGTGTGGTCAGACTTAAGGTGGAAAATGTGGATAGTGGCTTTGTGGAATGGAGCTGAGTGGGGTGTGGGTCTCTGCCTTTGATGTGAAAGTTGGTCTCTTCTAGCTGCTGGGACTTGGGCTTTATGCAGAAGCAGCAGGATTGAGTACAGTGTTAGATGTGAATCTATTGCAGTGAATCCCCAAGTTCTATTAATATAACTCTTTCTGTTGGGCATCTGAATATGTATCAGATACCAAGCTTTCCTAAAGCCACTCTGAGGTTGTTGGGCTACTGCAGCCCAATGTGATCCTCTTTAGACTCGGAATAAATGAAAGATGTCAATGACTTTATCTGAAAAAATATACAGAAACAAAACATTGAAAATCTACTTCAGTTCCCATCACTGAGAGTGGAGAGACACAGGAGGCGTAATGCTAGTGGCCCCAAGAAGTGAGTAGAAATTATTGTATTGTATTGACTCAAGGGTCATTGTAGTAATGTGCTCATTGTTCCATAAAATAACTTATGACATCAGTGTGAAGGCACTGCTCAGAACCATGGAACTAAATGCACTCAAAAGCACAATGCTTGGAGTAGAAAAGCCAATAAAGGAATGCAAATATGCAGCGCCAAAGTGGACACTGGGAAATGCTCAGCTGCACTTAGTGCACTGACAATGCTGCCCTTGACCATGGGGTCAACAGGGCTATCCCAGGTGGTTCCACAGTCTGTGCATCTGGGAATACCAAAGTGAGCCCGGTTCTCCTTCATTATATGGTAGGCTTTCTGCTCACTCAGTTCAGGGAAGCCATCACATATTAGCATGACAGCTCCTAGAAGACCCAGGCATCCTTGTAAGCTGCTAGATACGACAGATGTGAGGTACCACTTAGACGTATCTGTGATAGCACTTCCAGTTTCAGGCTGTTTCTCAGCACCTGGCTCCAGAGAAGAACCCAGAGATATTCAGTGCTATTGGTCAGTGATCACGATAAGGAGTACAAGTGCTCAAATTCCAAGAGAAACACCCAACAAGAGCCATAATTCTCTAAGTTGGAGTCATCATCTGGTTCCAGTACTCTTGATAGAGCATTGATAGCTTGAGAGAGCTCTGTCTTGTCAGTGTACAAGTTACAGATCCCAAGTATTTGCCCACAGCCCACTCTACTGAGCTCTGCCTTTACTGGATGTACTCTGCTGTCATCAAGGGACAGCTAATCTAGTGACCACACAGACATGCAAAGCAATCAATGCATAAAAAATGGGATTTATTTCATCATGATGGTGTTTATAGTTTAGTTGAGACTGGGCATGTTCTGGGAAGTGTGACTATTAAACCCTGGGCAGTCTTAAGTACATTAGCATCTGCCAAGATGGAGGGCTTGTATAGAAACTGAAGCATGGATAAGTAGTATTGTATAAGCATTGCCTGATAAACTGGATCTCAACCATGAGTTTAGCATAAAGACCAAATCTTATAAAACTCATGAGGAAAATGTGGATCCTCTGAGCCTAATTGTTTGAAGAAGATGCGAGGCAGAAGGCAGCATCAGCTGGGCTTCAGTCCAGTGTAGGGGTGATGCATCTGCCACTAAAAGGAGGCATGTAGTTCCTCCCATGTGTGAAAGATACTTGGCATGTTTAGGATGTTTTCTCTTGTGCTTTCTCTCCTCTCTGCCTCGCCTCCATGAAGCAGCACAGCATCCAGACTCTCTGGTGCCTCAAGTGAAATTTAGTGGCCCATTTAATGCAAGTCTGGGAAAGTTCTTGTGCCTTAACTGTTGGATAGTATGCCAGCTCTCCCTGGCTTAAACACCAGTATGTCTGTATGAGATTAATTTGATCCCATTCAAAGCTGTGGTCTATTTACATAAATCACTTTTACATTTACATAAAGCACCACCTTCCCTCCAGGGCATTGGTGGTTTAGTGGTAGAATTCTCACCTGCTCCGTCCCCTCTCCTTGTCACACCCTGATCTTCCACCAGTCACTTTTCACTCCACCCTCTCTATGTCACATCCTGTTTCCACCATACTTGGAGAGTATAAAAACAGCTGCTCTTCTGATTAAAGACACTTGGAAATTGCTTTCCGGCTCCGAGAGTTCCAGAGTGTATCTCCTGCGAAGTTAGTGCGGCACGAGTTCCTAATCCCTCTCCCATGCAGCAGCCTCGATCGGCTCCAGTTGACTTAACCTTATTGTTAGTCTGCTACTTGCTTTTGTATTAAAAATGTTTAATAAGAGGGGGTCGGGTGGTAGTGCAGCAGGTTAATTGCACATGGCGCAAAGCACAAGTACCAGAGCAAGGATCCTGGTTCGAGCTCCCCAACTCCCCACTTGAGGGGGGGAAGGGGTACTTCACAAGCAGTGAAGAAGGTCTGTAGGTGTCTATCTTTCTCCTCCCTCTGTCTGTCTTCCCCTCCTCTCTCCATTTCTCTCACCCTATCCAACAACAATGACATCAATAACAACAATAATAATAACCACAACAAAGATAAAACAACAAGGGTAACAAAAGGGAAAAAATAGCCTCCAGGGGCAGTGGATTTGTGGTACAGGCACTGAGCCCCAGCAATAACCCCGGAGGAAAAAAAAACAACAAGACCACTCTTGTGTCAGAGGTGCAATTTTTCATCTTTCAACATAACTACCAGGAAACCTCTACCATCAATAAAGGGCCACCTTCATCCTCCACAGGGCTCTAAGCCCATCCCCCTGGAGCCCCTGCACCTCCCCTTTCTGTGTTCTCCTTCAGCTGTGTTGACATTGACCGCGGGGCTGTTGGTGTTCCCCCCTTATTTTCCTTTCCTTTGTTCCTGAAATCCCACTTGTGAGATCCTCTGGTATTTACTTGATCCCCACTAGACCCTCCCCTGTGTGGCAAAAACAAGATCTCTTGACTGCTCACAGCTGGGTGGGGTTCCTTTGCTTTTTATAGAGAACACTGCAGAATCAGATGACAAGGATTTACCATCAATCCCAGAGATCCCAGGTAGGAACATTACCTTAGTATGGGTGTGAGGAGTATGGGGAACTGAGGTTTTGGAAGTAAGGATGGAAGGTATGATTCCAGAAAGACAAAGAAAAGTATTTGAGGTCCCTTTTGTTATTTTTCTTTTCTTTTTAAAAAAATATTTATTTTTTATTCCCTTTTGTTACCCTTGTTGTTTTATTGTTGTAGTTATTATTGTTGTCGTTGTTGGATAGGACAGAGAGAAATGGAGAGAGGAGGGGAAGACAGAGAGGGGGAAGAGAAAGATAGACACCTGCAGACCTGCTTCACAGCTTGTGAAGCGATTCCCCTGCAGGTGGGGAGCCAGGAACTCGAACCAGGATCTTTAAGTCGGTCCTTGCACTTTGCACCACCTGTGCTTAACCTGCTGTGTTACCGCCAGACTCCCCTTTTTGTTATTTTTCTATGTTAGAGGCATTTTAGGAAAAGGAATTATGCCGTAGATCTATCATTGTGCAGAGTTGTAGTGGTCTGTTTTGCTTTGGGAACCCGGTGTAATCTTCCAGAGACTAGTGCTGGTACTTGGCCAATTTGAGTCATGCAGTCTTTGTTTAGATTTAGTTAGCAACCCTATGGACTAAAACAGAAAGTTGTGAAGCTGAGTTTGAGTAATGAAATACAGGAGACACAACTCTCTCCTATGTGTTTGGCCTGGAAACTATTTTTCTTGAGAACCAAGTGTGAGAACCAGACCTGGCAGTCTGAGTTCTGGTGATTCTGGGTAGGGTTCAGGTCCACTTTTGGGAGCTGATCCACAGAGTGTGCTCACAGTGCAGTTGTTTTAGAATGCCCTGAGTTTGTATCGGTGATAGATTATCTCCAGGTCATTTGAGGAGGTCTGGAGAGAGCAGAATGTGAGGGTGCTGAGCATGTGATGCTCCTGAGGAGGGTGACCAGTGCTGGCACCTCAGTTGCTCTTCCAGGGGTCTTTGTTTAGCAGAATCTGCAGAGTGTGGAGGGTCAGGAGTTAACACCTGAGGACAACGTATTACTCCAGCTTTTGAGTTTGTATCTCGACAGGGCATCAGCTCTCTCCTAGAAATCTTGGAGCAAGGACATTTGATACAGGTCAGAGATTAAGGATCTTAGTGAAAGTCTGATGCTTAGCCCACCATTGTCTGGTGTGTCTCAAGACAAGCTGTCTCCCTTCCCATCTTAACCTCAAATCTGGAAGGTCAGTTCAAAGTACAGTATACCATTCCCACGAATGAGGATATATTGTCCCCATTCCAAACCTATGCCCCCTGCATGATTAGTGTGGAAACCCCATGGTGTTCCCAGATAGTCTCCATGATGGTGAAACAGTGGAGCAGTGCCAAGATAAGGAGTCCAAACCCTCAGTCCCCGAGTCCACTCTCTGTTTTCAATCACTCTCAAGAGTCAGTTCAATTCCTCCAGATTTTCTAGTATCTAACAATCACCTTGGACCCCAGAATCAGCAGTCTCCTTTCTAATAGTTCATTTAAACAGTACAGAACTACTTTCATTTCATAGTGTAACTGGTTGCTGAGAACATTTTCCCAGAGGATATAGAAGCAGGGCAGCAGGCATAGGCACAGTCAAGGGCACTCCAACCTTTCTAGATGGCCTTTGGAACCACAGTGTTTGTGTTGTGGCAAGAGGAATCAATAGGACGTCTGTCTTCCTGATTCTCTAGAGTGATGCCCGATGTCCTTAATCACACTGCACAGATTGCATAGTGCATGCAAGGCTTATTCATTTTGTCTAACATTGTCCTCTTCCCTTCTCTACTCCTTCCCTGAGCACTACATTATATGCTCAATGTGAATGTGTCAGGATTTTAAATTTCACAATAACATTGGCTGCATATATTCCTCCGAAGCCTGACTTTTGTCACTGAGTGTAATGTCCTTTATTGTTGATGCTAATGCCCTTGTTTTTTTATTGTTGTAGTTATTATTGTTTTTGTTATTTATGTCATTGATGGATAAGACAGATAGAAATGGAGAGATAAGGGGAGAGAAAGATAGACACCTGAAGACCTGCTTCACTGCCTGTGAAGCTACTCCCCTGCAGGTGGGGAGACTGGGGCTTGAACCGGGATCCTTATTCCGGTCCTTGCGCTTTGCACCACTTGAGCTTAACCCACTGCGCTACCACCTGGCCCCCAACATTCAAATGTTTTACAAAGTGTCTCTAACAGGCTGCATGTCCTGTTTGATTCTAGATACAGTCAGAAACCAAGCTCCTCTTAAACCCCACTGCCATGAGCAGAGGATAACTTCATCAGGCTTTGAACTCTGATTTTACTATTTTTTGTGTTGTTCTAACAACAAATGCCAATGTCATTCTCTGTTATAATGGATTTCCCAGGAGTCTTCATGGAGGCAAAGGCCAGGGCTGAAGTGACTGGCCCTGGGCAGTGGGCCTTCCCCATGAAGGAAAGGATGAGACCAGAGTCGGAGCTGGAGAGACTGAGAAGCGGTGTGTAGATTGCAGCAGTCAGTTGTGAGCCTTTCCCCCACCATAACCACATCTCACAGTGTGCTGTGTCCCTGTCCTTAACAGCTCCCTCATTCACTTGTATCTTTAAAGATTGTGTTCTGGAGTCCATTGAGGGGAACAACATCTCTGAAGAGATCCCAGGTAGGAACAGCCGCTGAGAATGGATCTAAGGGAAATGGGCTGCTGGGTTACAGCTGCCATTTCAGACACAGAGGGTGAGTGATATGACAGAATGAGAAAGGAAATAGAAGTGGGGGCCATTGTGTTCTCAAACTGTCAGACATAGTGGGAAGAGAAATTATGCCGTGATAATCAATGCACAGTATGTATAAACATCTTTTCTTACTTTGGGAACTAAATGTGATCTCTCCTGAAACTCCTTTGTTGCCTGAGCATGTCATGCATGCACTACTCTGGTTCTGTTTGGGCAGAGATCCCTGAAATGAAGCTCAATGCTCATGAGTCTGGGTTTTGTATTGATTCACCTGCCATGGAAACAATCAGGAGGCTCCATCTCTCCCTCACACTTGAACCTGGAAACACAGTCCTGCTGTGAGCCAGGTGCTGAGTGTGACTTAGACCCTCTCTGTGTCCACAGGGGAGGTGGAACCCCTGCATGTTCAGAGCTGGTCTGGACTGAAGAGCTCTCCCAGGCTGAGTCACACACAGAGTATTTCTTCTGAGCCTCTCTCTGTGTGCTGTGCTCCACCACGAGCACTGATGTGGGCAGCATACCCTGGTGCACAGCTTCCCCCCCTCCTCCCCACTTGCAGGGGCTGACAGAAGCTGGCTCTCATTCCACTGAGAGAGACCCATGCTCAGTGCACCCCCAGACTGCAGGGCTGCAGGAACTCTAGAGGCCTGTGGCTGCTGAGCTTGATCTACACACTGGCTCTCATCCCCCTCACCCGGTCTCCAAGAACTGTCCACCTGTAAGGGTTGTGTGAAGTCCCTCACAGATAATGTGGTCACTCCAGGCTCAGGTCAGTCACTTCATGTGAGGGGCTGGTTTTTGTTACCTTTCATAGCTATGGAGCTGACTGTAACTGTGTCCTTCTAGAATCCTCTAAGAAGCCAGAGATGATGGTAGAGGACAAAGGCACCCTTCTTTCTGAGGTAAGGTCAACTCTCACTGACAGCAGTAGTGCTTTCCTGGTTTCTGTCTCAACACAATGTAGACTGAGAACTGTTGTTAAAATTCGGCGGCTCTAGCTGGGTTAGCTTCACGGGCGGGTAACAGAGACGCAGAGACAACGGCTGGGCAGGGAAGCTGTATTTCTTTATTCAGGAACAACGATTCATAAACTAAAACAAACTAATCACCAAGCAGAACTCTGCTGTCTCTTTGCGGCGGCGCAAGCACAGATACTGCCTACAGCTCAGCCATGAGTCCCTGGTCGTCTCTGTTACCCGCCCATGAAGCTAGCCCGGCAGGAGCTGTAGGAATTTTAACAACAAGTGGTGCCCACGTGGACCTGACCTGTGCATCTCTCAGATAAGTAAAGACAATTTGGCTACCTATGTACTATGGCCTTCTCTTCTGCTTGTGAATTCTCCAAAGGCCTCTGCTCTTTCTTCACGAGACTGTTTCGCTGTTTCTGGAACATTTATCTCTGGACCACTCTATGGTTTCCACCCGCTCGGGCGAACTCAGAACAGCCAGCGGGAAGAGCCAGCGGGAGGGAGGCGAGGCGCGGAGCTGCTGTTTCCACCTGGTTAAACAGCCAGCCAGCCAGCTGCGCCCAGACAACCCCGCGCACTGCGCCCGCAGCCCCGCAGCCCGCAGGAGGCTGACGCCAGCACACAGGAGCCCGATGCCAGCACGCAGGAGCCCGATGCCAACACGCTGGAGCCCGATGTCACCACGCAGGAGCCCGATGCCAACACACTGGAGCCCGATGCCAACATGCAGGAGCCCTATGCCAGCACGCAGGAGCCCGATGCCAACACGCTGGAGCCCGATGTCAACACGCAGGAGCCCGATGCCAACACGCTGGAGCCCGATGCCAACACGCTAGAGCCCGATGCCAACATGCAGGAGCCCGATGACAACACGCAGGAGCCCAATGCCAGCACACAGGCCAGCCCACAGGAGCCGGCTCTCCACTGCATTGCGCAGGGCACTGGACGCGTGATCCCTCCACACTACTCGGCCACTGCGAGCAGGGCAGCAGACATGGCAGGGCCATGGGGCAGGGCCGCAGCGGCCTATCATGGCTGCCACCCCTGGGCACCTCAGCCCGCGCCTTTTACAATGCTGGCCTGCCTGCCCTCTTGCTATAAATTCTGGAATGATCCCGGACCTCCCGGACCCCCGGGCTCCCTGCCAAAACTCGGCACACGAGATCTCCAGCTGCCGGTCCGGTCTGAAGGCAGACAAGCTGGAGTACGCAGAGATTTGTGCAGAGATCTCAACCTGCAATTCCTAGAAGTGAAGCTGCGAGGGAAGCCACCTCCGGATGGTGAACCCCCCCCCCACAACTAAGACAGTACATATCTAAATTCGTGTTTGAAATGACATGTCTTCGTAACAAAGGTTTCTCTCCTTGTGTATTAATGACCATGTTTATGTGTATGTTTAAAGTTTGGTAAACAGTAACTTTAAGGCTAAATTCTTATTAGTCAAAGTTAAATGAAAAAGGTTTTCAACGTAATTCTCATAAAGATAAAATTTAACTTACATTTAAAGTCTGAGGTAAAAATTAATTAACAATCAATATATTTTAACTAAGTTGGTCTAAATAAAAGGTTAAATAGACTTGTTGATATATAAAACTCTCCATTACCTTCTCTATTAGAAATGGTAGATTGCACAATGGCTATGTTAATTATTCTCATGCCTGAGGTTTCCTTTCCTGACTCCATCTTGAATGGGTGTAACAAAAGGTTAAAAGACGTTGTTGATATGTAAAAGTCTCAAATTCCTTCTCTATTAGAAATATGCTAATAACAAGTTTTGTTTCATAGTAAGTAAATTGCAGCCAGCTGCCTTTGAGACTCCGTTCCCCGCCCCCATGCAAATGCCCGTCAAAGCAAGTACGCCCCCCAGAGGCAAGAAATGTTTTTTTTAAGCTGATAAAGTTTTGCCCACAGAGGCAAAAAATGGCCGGCCCCCTCAGGCCTTCCCTTGGCAGCACACTGGTTCTTGTTACTTGCTTATATGTTTCTCCATGTTTGTGCCAGTTTCTTTTTTAAAAATGCCTGTATGATATATGTTTCTGTTCACCCCACACCCTTGATACTATAGTCATTTAGTTAAAAAAAAAAAAAAAGAAAAATTTGTTGTATGCTTTACATTGGGTAGTTCTCCCCCACCAAGAGAATTGGATCAGTCCAGTTAGTTTCGCGGGGCTGCTTGGCCCCGCCCCGAAGGAACCCCGCTAGAGTTCCAGAGTGACAGAGTTGGAGGGTTCCTGAGTTCGAGAGTTGAAGAGTTCCAGAGTTCGAGAGTTCGGGAGTTAGAGGGTTCCTGAGTTCCAGAGTAGGGGAGAGTGCTTGCGCTGCCGCAAAGAGACAGCAGAGTTTGGTGATTAGTTTGGTTTAGTTTATGAATCGTTGTTCTTGAATAAAGAAATATAGCTTCCCTGCCCAGCCATATGTCTCTGGTCGTCTCTGTTACCCACCCATGAAGCTAGCCCGGCCAGCTGGAGCCGTCCGAATTTTAACAACAGAGAACCTGGCCATGTGCACCAGAGACATTTGGGGTTCAGTAGTTGAGGGATGTTGTGTATCTCCAATGCATATTTGATTCAAGAGTGCATTAAAAACTGGCATTGTCTATTTATAATCTCTTTGGGAGAGAGTTTTCCTGTGTACCAACATTTCCTTATATAATATGAATCTTGAAATTACCAAATGAGATAAGAAGTTCAATTTTCCAGAAGATACTGAATCTTTTTTTTGTAAGTGGCATTCAAGTCAGCTTTAGGAACACTTTGCTCATCGTAGTCCCTAGAATCTGTCCCTGAACCCACAGATGTGTATGCAAAATAGACCATGTGTGACCCTCAGTGTTTTCTTGCAATTGCAGGAGTCCTCAGAGGAAGCAGTAGTGGGTGAGTGTTTTGGAACTCACTAGGTAGGGACACCATCTACACGGTTCCCCAGGTTCTCGCCTGCTGGCTTTAGGCTGTGGAACCCCTGACCCAGCCAAATGGGGGGAGTTGTCTGGGAGCTGCAGGGAAGGAAATGGGTCTTCCAGGGAATCAGCTCTGGCCAGATTTCTGTAGCGCCTGGAGCAGCTGTGTTCCTGCAGGTGCTGCAGCTGTGTGTGCATGGGTGTGAGAGGGTGTTTCTGTGGTCTGGGAAGGGTGATTTTTAAAGCTTAAGGAAAAGTGTTTTTATCTCTGTTCAAACTACTTATTTGGCCAATTTTTTTGAAGCTGAATTGCAAATGTAAATAAAAGTTTGATTAAGTCTTTCATAATATTTGGAGCACATAACAATATTTTTTATTATGAGAAGTATTTTTTACAGTATAAATTAGGGGGAGTCATCATTATGTTATATGCTGTAACATTTCCCTAACCTATATCACCAGACCTGCATGATTATTTAGAGATCACAAAAGGTTCTGGAGAAATACATGAATGACTGTTATGCCACAATTTCTTTAGACATCCTTTCCCAAAGCTAATCTGAACACTTGCTTAGGAGAGCACTGACAGACCAGAATTAATGGAATATTCAATTCAGAAACAATGGAATTTGCTTGAATATTGCATTTCTGTAGTTAAGCCGAATAGTTCATCATAGTTTGCATAGTAAACTTGGGAATGTCCTCACCATTGTTATCATTCACAAATTACAAGTCTTTTCTCCTTTGTTCAGGTGTATAGTTTCACACTCCCAGATGACTATATGTTGTCCCCTTGCCTACCTCCAAAATTCTGTGCCCTCCCAGCACCTGGAAACCTTCATCTTTCTGTGCTCTTCCATGCCCCCTCCCTTCAGCTAACTGCCCCTAATAGTCACAATACATGCACAGACTCCTAAGGATTGCTAATTTTTTAAGTTCACATGTAGTTGCCTTTGTATTTTTTGCTTATTTCACTTACAATAATCATTGATAGTTTATCTATTTTGACCCAAATAACATAGTGTTATACTCTAAAATCCAGGGAATATTCCATTGGACATATATTTTATAGCTTTATTATTCAGGCACTTAGGTTGATTCCACATTGTTTTGTAACTGTCACCAAGCTTATCACTGAAGCTTGATGCCTAAAGAAGTAATCCACCATTCCTGGCAATTTTTTTTTCCTTTTATGTTTTACTTTTACTTCAGAGGACAAAAAGAAATAAAGAGGAGAAGATGATATAGAGGAGGAGAGAGGAAGAGAGACATCTGCAAGACTTGCTTCGCTGCTCATGAACCTTGTCCCCTACAGGCCTGGACCAGTTCTTGTGCATGATAACTTATCTGCTCAACCAGTTGTGCAACTGCCCATCCCCTCCACACTTGTCTATTGTGAATATAGTGGGTTTGCAGCTGTGAGCATAAGGGACTATATAAACTTCACATAGGTTTTTTTGTGTCCTCTGGATATGTGCTGTAAGTTGTATTTCAGAATTCAAATTGGACCATGGGCTAATTGTCACTCTGGTCCTCCCAGCTCCCTTGCAGGACATGTACATCATATCCAGCGACGGGGGAGGAGATTCATCTTCAACGTCTTTGTCTGACTTTTGAGGTGAGCTCGCCTGTCTGCCTGAGATGAAAGTTTTGTTGCTTGAATCCCTTTTCAATTGAGCTTCTGTGTAAGATCATGACTGTGAGCTCTAACACACTATATAGATGGTGAGTATTATCTGCTTGGTTAGTGAGGTGGAAGATGAGAGATAATGGTATGAGAAACCTACAAATATATTATTTATTTCATATTATTTCATGTGTGTATGTGTATGTGTGTGCATGGAGAGAGAGAGAGAGAAATAGAGAAAAGGGGAGATAGAGAAACATCTACAGCCCTGCTTCACCACTCAGGAAGCTTTCCCCTTACAGGTTAGGACCAGAGGCTTGAACCTGGATCCCTGCACATTGTAATGTGAGCGCTTAACTAGGAGTGCCACTGCCTGGCCCCTTCCTAGTAATTTTCTTAAGTCAACATTAACCTGAATTGTATCTATTCTTCTTTGTATCTATTCTTATATTACTTATTTATAGGATTATTTTTTGTTATATCTTATTCAATGTACCTTCTGCTGGTTTTCAACTGACATTTTTAGTTCTGACTTCATCATTGAGCAGATATCTCTTCATCCATGATTAGAGCCCTCTTTAGAACCCTCTATTTTTCTGAAATATTTTCTATTAGTGACTTAATAATAATAAACAAGATTGTAAGACAACAGAGGTACAATTTCACACAGTTTCTACCAGCACAGTTCTGTGCTCCCTGTGAAAAGGCCTTTTCTTGCAGGGATAAAGTCCTCACATCAGTGGACTTGAGACAAATACCATCTGCAGAGACTGAGCAGACTTGCCTGAGGACACACACACACTCTGGCATGTGCTTGCCCTCTCCACTCTTTGCCATACTGCCTTTGCTGAACTTGCTGGTTTCAGCAGAGTATGGCTATACATTAGATTAAATTTAGAGACCAGAATGGTCACTGAAATGCAAAGTGGTTACCTGTGTGATGAAACATCCATCTTCCCTTTGCTCATGTTGGCTTCCTCCTGTGCTAAAGGGAATCCTGATGTTGGTGACTGCAGAGCTGTGGGTAGCCTCTCTCTTCCCTCCCACTGCCCCATTTCTCCCCTTTATGAACTGGCTAGAGGAAGGTCAGTCACATGCTCACCAGAGCCTCTCTCCCTCACCCAGTCTAAGGGATTAGCACTGGTGCCCTGATTGACTGGCTCCACCAGAGTCAGGCATCCACTTCTCTCTCCTTGTCTCTGTCCAGCTGGTCTCTGATCCTCTGGCCTGTCCTGCACTGGCAGCCGGGCCTTGATGACCCTCCTGCAAACATCACTGGCCTCAGTGACATGTGCCTTGATGCCCATGTGACCCCTGCCCCGGCCTGTTGTTTCAGGTTTTTAGGAAACCACATGGGAACCAGTGCTCATGCCGGACTCATCTGACCCTGACTGGGGGAGAACCACATTAGCCAGGAGAGACTTCTCCTCATGAGAAGGGCAGCTCACCTGGCTAGTCTCCAAAGACCATCGAGTATGGCTTTATCTCATGGCTTCATCTTATGACCTGGCTTGTACGTGGCTATAAGAGGACACAGAGCAACTGTCAGAACAGCTGGTACTGCTTGTTGGAGAATCACGAAAAGAGGAGCAAAGGGTTCAGGGCAGACTTGCTAACCCAAGTGCACAAGAGAGTTCCAACAGCAGTGGAGCAACCTGGGTATTGACCAAGTCACACACCAAATGCCAGTAATCTTCTCTTCATGGTAATGTGATCTGCCCGAAACATTAACTTGATAGCAGAGCAGGGGATCTCACCAAGTACACCAGGTCATCTCCCTGATTCTCACTCTGCTCTAATGACAAAGTTATCCTACATGGTGCATCCACTACCTACAGTTATGGTCAAGGTCAATATCCAGAGTTCTAGATAGTTTTCCACTTGGCTACTCTAATATTTATGGGGAAATCCATCTATTTCTGCTCTGATTACATGTTAACTGAGGTGGCCTTGTAGTGATCGGTTGTGTTAGGAGGATCTCTGCAGGCACAGGGGCCTGTCAGCTGTGACATGGAGGCTGGAGCTCCACTGCACAGTGACTCAGAAGTCAGCTGAGTGACAGGTGCAGGTCACTACAGCAGACCATCAACACTGCAGTCACCCTGAGGTCACACCTTTCAGTCCAATAGGTGGTCAGGTCTTCTCGACTCTGTCTGCATTTCATCCATGTGAAAAGGGCTGCTAGAATATCCAGCCATCCAGGAAATAGTGTGGTGAGGATGGTGTCAGCTAGTGAGCTAGTACAGGAAAACTGTGCAGTGATGGGGGGGAGCTGAGGGCTGGGGCAGAGGGGAACTACAGAGGAGTAAGAGGAAACTCACTGGGAGAATTGACCATCTCTACTTGACTACTTCAGTTCTTCCTTTCTTTCCCTCTCTCACTTTCCCTTTGTTTCTTATGTACACAAACACATGTTCAGGGATTGACAGATGGTATTTGTCCCTTCACTCCCTGTGGGATGAGGGCAGAGATGAGACCCAGCTCACCCAGGGGTGCACCACACAGAGCAGGCACCAGAGATGGGGCTAGACCAGAGAACACTGGAAGGACATCTGTGAGTTTCAAACTATCCCTACATTCACTTCTTTGGGGACAGAGTTCAGAAGGGTTGGGCTCACAGTGTCTTTACCTACTCAACCAGAATCCCCACCCCCCACCCCCACACAACTATTTTTAAAACCAATTCCTGAAGCTTTATTTACCTCTCTGGGAGCTTCTCAGCCTAAGAGCTGAACTTAGAAGGTATCACAGGGCACCTAGAATGAACTCCACCCAGCTTAGCTGTGCTCCTGCTCACACCTACACAAGGGGTTGATTTCAATTTCTCTCATTTCCTTTAGTTTTGAAACCTCTTCAAGGAGTCACTTGAAGGGCACTTTGGAAAGTAGCTGAGAAGGTGCAGCAAGGTAACTGAACTCTGTCCTGGTGTCAGCATGTCAGAGGATGAAGCCACCTGACTCAGAGAAGCAAGTTCTAGTCTTGCTGTCTTCTCTGCAGAGACTGAGGCCCAGCAGGGGGAACTGATGGGTGCACTCAGGAAGGGGGCTGCTCAGACTGCTGTCCCACAGGTGTCCCCTCCTGTGATACCTGAAGCTGCTCTAAGTAGAGAGCCCTGTGGGCAGGGCTCAGCTTTAAGGAGCATTTTCCTCTGTGAGCAAGAGAGAGCCCTCTGGGGCTCCAGCAGCAAAGGGAGAGCAGGGTGCACACTGACTGAGGAGCTTGTCACGCAGGGCAGGGTCTGCTTTACTCACAGTTGTTCTCACCCCTTGCCTGACTGCCCCAGTTTCTCTCTTCTCCCACTACTGCTGAGGATGCTCTGCTGCCCTGCAGAGGCCTCCTTGCTCTGTTTCCCAAGGTCGTGACTCAAGGCTCCTCATGAAGATGGAGGCCCCAGCACCTGCCTCTGCCCCAGACCAGCTCCATGGAGGATGAGGACGGTGCTCAGCAGAAGACTCTACAGACAGCATGTAAGAAGAGAAGCAGCTGCACCCCTCCCCATCATGGACTCTGTGTTCCCCCCTAAGGAAGCCTGTGAACTGTAAACTGTTAGGAGGCACTTGGTACCTTCAGTCAGTGGCCTCTCCTGCTGGATTGTAAACTTGTGGCTTTTCAGTCCACTCTTGTCTGGATCCTTGCTTTCTCCTCAGAGTTCTATCAAGGGTTATGGGACAATAGACCTCAGTCAGAACCACCATTAACATCCCAATAAAGTGTGTGTGTGTGTGTGTGTGTGTGTGTGTGTGTGTGTGTGTGTGTGTGTGTGTGTTGGGGGGGAGTGCTTTTATACAATGAGGGTATGAAGGAGTCCCTGTGGAAGCCAAAGGGTCTACTTGGGCACATCTGGTGGCCTCTTGTCGCCTTGCTACTCTAAATGGAAACACGAATCCTTTGCAGATAAAGGTATTATAGCCAAGGGTTTCACACTTCTCCTGACTTGAGGAAAAGCATGGTGAGGTGATGCTCTGTATCCCAGCAGGATTGATCTCAAGAAACATGCTGACTCCTAATATTCTTGTATCTTATTCTGATCACTGAACCAATAAGTATTTGCTCCTTGTCTGAAGTACTCTGAGACATTGACACAAGCCTTTTCTTTATTATTTTTTTAAAAGTTTATTTTATTTGCTAGAACAGAACATTTCAGAGGGAGGGGGAGAAAGAGACAAAGAGATAACCTGCAGCTATGGTTCATCTCTTATGAAGCTTTCTTCTTGCATGTGAGGAGCCAGGCCTTGAACCTGGCTACTTTTGCATAGTAATGTGCACTTAACCAGGTGTGCCACGACCGAGCACTACAAGTGTTTTCTAACATTTTTCATTTTTGCCTCTATCCAGATATCCTTTTTTTAATGAGGGTTCTATGGCCATCCTATTTAAAAGCTTCACCACTGTTGTCCAGTTATCTGTACTCCATCTGCTTTATTTTCCAACATGTAACAAAGCAGAAGCTAAAATACAAAAAAAATCACTTTTTTAAAAGATAGAGACAGCAGAATGAAGGAAGAGAGAGAGAGAGAGAAAGAGAGAGAGAGAGAGACCACAGCACTAATGCTTCTTTCAGTAAGGTGGTCGCCCTGCTGGAGTCTGGGCTGCATGCATGGAAAAGCAGTGATCTCTCTATCCAGGAACAAGCGAGTTGTCTCTGGCCATTTAAGTCACTTTTAATGTGTATATCACCTATGACTTCTGAATTCACAGGTAGTTTCAAAAATTCCATTTTTGCTTGACCACATACAGCTGTAGCTACCTCTACCTGCCTGGTGCCCTGTGCATTGTGGATCTCATGTGATGACGTCTGGCATGGTTATCATTAGAGTAGCTACTGTGATGATGTAAAGGGAGGCAGGAAGTTGCACTGCAAAGGGACGGAGTGTAGGGGTGTAAAGGGTTCCTGAGAAACAGCAGTCGCAGCAGTGTCAGAAGCAGCCTCTCAATGATGAACATTTAGTGAAAGCTCATCATGTGTAGACACTGAAATCTATTTATCTGCAGTATTTACATTCAGCTATGCCTTCTATAGGACATAGGCTCTAGCAACAGGACCACTTTCTCCACAACTTCTTTTTTCTTTTTTATTTATAAAAAGGAAACATTGACAAAACCGTAGGATAAGAGGGGTACAATTCCACACAGTTTCCACCATCAGAACTCCATATCCCATCCCCTCCACTGATAGCTTTCCTATTCTTTATCCTTCTGTGAGTATGGACCCAGGGTCATTATGGGATGCAGAAGGTGAAAGGTATGGATTCTCTAATTGCTTCCCCACTAAACATGGGCATAGACAGATCTATCCATACTCCCAGCCTGCCTCTCTCTTTCCCTAGTGGGGCAGGCCTCTGGGGAATCAGAGCTCCAGGACACATTGGTGGGGTTGTCTGTCCAGGGAAGTCTGGTTGGCATCATGCTAGCATCTGGAACCTGGTGGCTGAAAAGAGAGTTAACATATAAAGCCAAACAAGTTATTGATTAATCATGAACCTAAAGGCTAGAGTAGTGCAGATGAAGAGTTGGGGGGGGCAGCTTTCCATTTTGTAGATAGTTAGTTAGTAGGCCTATTAGAGTTACATTTCTAAGGGCCCGTGACTATACTATTTTTTTTTTTCCCTGAGCCTGAAATCTGATGTGCATGTGGATCCAAGTTATTGTCTGGGGAGATGATGTCATGGTTGGAAAAAGGACCAGGAAGCTGGATCGGGGAAGAGAGTGGCTCCCAAATATGGAAAAGGTGTGTAAATATTGTTGACTGTAAACCCCACTGATTTGATCTGATCTGGGGCCCATATTCAGCTTAGGAGGCTATGTGACCTCTCCATCCCTGTAGATGGAGCTCACATTCTGTGGTCATGAATAAGAACGTTCCAAGCTGCCTCGATTTCAGGACCCATCTTCTTTGGATGAAGCATAGATTATGTTGTCCATATTCCCTTCAGAGGATGGAATATTCTCCACCGTTGTTGATCCAAGTTGAGGGCAAGGTCATATGGAGGCCCACAAAGGGGTCTATTGTGTTGTTCCTGATAGAGATGACCAGTAACAATGGAGAGAGGGATTTATTCGAGGTCTAGGCCCATCATGTCTGGGAATCTCAGGACTCCCCAACTAGGTCCCCAGCTGATGGGGTGGCCTGATAGTGACTAAAGAGTCATCGTTAAAGTTTGCCAGTCTCTTGCCCTTATTCAGCTTTTGCAGTCCTTGCTTTGATAAGGTTAGCTTTGGAGTGAATGAGGGAAGTGTAATAGGAAGTAGGTGAGGAGGGTATCTAAGTCTAAGTAGACACTATTTCATTATGAACTTATACTGATTCACTGCAGACCACTTTTGCTTTCAGATATATATTTGCCCTAATTTATGGATACATGTGAACATATGCCCTATCCCATGGGACCTGGTCTATATCTATGTTTTGGGACTTTGTTAGGAAGTGAACCACCTGAAATGGAATTAGAGAATCCTATGAGAAAGGAAAGGTCTCAACTGAGTAATGAGGCTTGAAGGGTTAACATTCCATGCCTGATGTCTCTGGACACAATCTGAAGTGAAATATGCTGAGGTGGTACTAGTTGTGTTGATTAGGTTGGGATCAGTGGATGCAATATCATTTGGTATGAATTGAGAGAAGCATGCAGGAAAGTGAGCCCTGCTCTAGAGGTTCCATGACTGGGGGAAATGTAGGCTTTATAGAGGAAGTGGGAGGTTCCTGCTGTCTTAGGGTTTAAGAAGTCAATAGATAGTTATTGTTATAATCATATATTTGGCAACTGGGTTAACTTTGAAAAATCCTTTTGTTAGGATTTGCTGTATCATACACAACACCACCATAATTTATGTCCTTTGACATTTCTATATAGCTGTGTCACTGGTTGCTTCTGTTCTCTCTGGTCTAATCTTTTAAGAAAGTCAACATATCAAAGACACAGCCTATGGTCTGTGCATTAAAAAGTGTGAGACATTCAATCAATTTTCCCCCTCTCATATTAATTAAATAGTGATTTATATGACTACAAATTAATATGAGTGTACATAAATACCATTCTCACCACCAAAAGACTGTGTCCCATCACCCCTCCACACCCCCACCCGTGAAGCCAAAATTCCACAACTTTTAAAGGTTAAGTACTTAAGACCTAGATCACTGGAAGAGGTTTTATTCAAACTGGATCAGACACTATGGCTTCAATTTATAACCTGGACTCCCCAATGAATACAGAAACTACAGAGATTAGTGTTTAAACTTCACAGTACACACATACAGACACACACACACACAGGAATGATACTTAAAATGGTAAAGGAATTTGGCAATAGAAATACAATCACTCTTTGTTTAAAAAGTCAATTTCATAAAATTTGAATGTCTTTTTTTTTTTTGCCAGAGCATTGCTCAGCTCTGGCCTGTGGTGGTGTGGGGGGGCTTGCACCTGGGACCTGGAAGCCTCAATTAGGAGAGTTGGTTTGCATTAATATTATGCTATCTCCCCAAACCAAAATTTGAAATTTTTATAAATGAAAAAAATATACTCAAATGTAAAAGAACAAAAACTTTTCTGTAATGCCCTAAACACATCACTGCTTTCATTTAAAAAATATTTTCATGATTTTAGTTAAATTTAATTTATTTTTATTGGGAGATTGATGATTTATAGTTGTTGGTGTATGGGTAAATTTTCTTTTTTATACTTTTAAAAAATATTTTAAATTTTCTTTATTTATTGGATAGAGATAGCCAAAAGTTGAGAGGAAGGGGGAGACAAAGAGGGAAAGAGACAAAGAGACATCCACAGCACTGCTTCACCACTTGCAAAGCTTTCCCCCTGCAGGTGGGAACTGGGGGCTTGAACCTGGGTCCTTGAGCATTGTAACATGTGCTCTTAAGCAGGCGCACCACCACCCGACCCCCAATT
Source organism: Erinaceus europaeus (assembly GCF_950295315.1). Classification (NCBI taxonomy): domain Eukaryota; kingdom Metazoa; phylum Chordata; class Mammalia; order Eulipotyphla; family Erinaceidae; genus Erinaceus; species Erinaceus europaeus. The sequence goes on from NC_080166.1 coordinate 87,574,398, forward strand.
TTTCTTTTAGTTTTTATTTATAAAATGGAAACACTGACAAGACCATAGGATAAGAGGGGTACAACTCCACACAATTACTGCCACCAGAACTCCATATCCCATCCCCTCCCCTGATAGTTTTCCTATTCTTTAACCCTCTGGGAGTATGAACTCAGGGTCATTATGGGGTATAGAAGGTGGAAAGTCTGGTTTCTGTAATTGCTTCTCCGCTGAACATGGATCAGTTGGCAGGTGGATCCATACTCCCAGTCTGTCTCTCTCTTTCCCTAGTGGGGCAGGGATCTGGGGAGGTGGGGCTCCAGGACATATTGGTGGGGTCATCTGCCGCAGGAAGTCATGGGTAAATTTTCTAAGTTTTCTGCAAGACAATCTCACTTGCAGCCTGAGTTCTCCTCCACTGTCTTGCATCAGGACCTGAACTCTCACACCAGAGTGCATTACTTAGGTATAATACAGCAAACCTAGTCCAAGTTCTGACTTGTGTTTCCTTTTCTGTTCTTATTTCTCAACTTCTATCCATGAGTGAGATCATGCCATATTTATTCTTCACTTTCTGGCATATCTCACTTAACATGATTCCTTCAAGTTCATGCATCACTGGGTGAAAAAGGTGAATTAGTAATTTCAAATAGCTGAATAGTGTTCTATTGTGTATATAGACCACATCATCTCTGTAGGACACCTGGGTTGCTTCCAGCTTTTGGCCACTACAAATTGTGCTGCTGGGGGCTAGGAGGTGGAGCACCTGGTTAAGTGTACATTACAAATTGTGTTTCTATGAACACAGATGTACACTCATCTTTTGGATGAGTGTGTTTAGTTCTTTAGGCTATATTCCCAGGAGAGGGACTATAGGGTCATAGGGAAGGTCAGTTTTTAGCCTTCTTAGTATTCTCTAGACTCCTCTCCAGCATTTCCTGCTGCTACCTTTTCTGATGTGTGACATTCTCATGGGAGTGAAGTGATATCAATGACTTGGACCATATTTTCATGTCTCTTAGCATTTTAGACCTCTTCTTTGGTGAATATTCTGTTCATATTCTCTCCCCCTTTTATTATGGTGTTATTATATTTGGTTGTTGATGAACTCTGTGTATATTTTGGTTAATAGCCTTCTGTTTGATTATGACATGTAGAGATACTCTCCCATTTTGTAAGGAGACTCTTTGGTTGGTAAATTTTTTCTGTGCAGAAAACTTAATTTGCTGTGTAGTCCCATTATTTTATTTTATTTTTTTTGGTCCTCCTTGCAATTCAATTTCTATCATTGAAGATGCCTATGAAAGTTAGACGGATAGAATTCTGTCAATCTTTTCCTCTAAGGTTTTGATAGTTTCTTTTCCTGTGGGTGGTCCTTGACATTGGTTGTCAATCACCCAGCAAGAGCAGTGACACACTTTTGACCCTGAGTGGAGCCAAACAGCCCTGGCCAATGAGAGTCAAATAAGGGCAAGTTGGCAGTGTGTTCAGTCCCTGGCCATTTTGAGGGCTGGCAGGAGCTCCACAGCTGGCCCTAGGGAATCCAGCCCCCTTCTGCTGAATGGCAGCAGGCTGTTGGGAAGTCTCAGTGACTGGCAGTGATTCTGTGGGAAACAGTGCAAAAACACACTCTGCCTAAGACTTAAGGACTTAGACACCGAGGGTCATGAGCAAGGAAAAAGTTTTACATATAAGTGTAACCCAGCAAGCACACCAAAGGCAAGGGTTTTTTATACATTACTAGGACATGGCCACAATCTGTCTATTTCCATTTGGTGAGTCAGAATTGGCTCACAATCTAACCTTAGTGGAGGAAGGGGATGGGAGCAGATGCATGGGAAATGAGGAGGGGGGTAGGTAGTCTAAGCTAACTCTGAAGAAAAAACAGGACATGGTTGTAGTCACATAGACATGCAAGGGTCAGGGTTCTGCAGTCAGATGCAATGGATAAACATCTACAAAAAAAATGGGCTGAATAAACACCGAAGGCTACAACCAAATGGACCATTTCTCACAATTCCATTGCTGTTCTCTAGCTTTGGAACTCAAAGACTGGGGAATTTCTGCCCTCCCATGGATTCTGCTGCATGTCCCCAAGAAGGCAGCAAAACAGAACAGTCCAGTCGTTTCTTTTCTTTTCTTTTCTTTTCTTTTCTTTTCTTTTCTTTTCTTTTTCCTCCAGGGTTATCTCTGGGACTTGGTGCCTGCACTATGAATCTGCTGCTCCTGGAGGCCATTTTCCCCCATTTTGTTGCCCTTCTTGTAGTTGTTATTGTTACTGTTATTATAGCTGTTGTTGTTGGATAGGGCATAGAGAAATTGAGAGAGGAGGGGAAGACGGGGGTGGGGGAGGGAAAGATAGGCACCTGCAGACCTGCTTCACCACTTGTGAAGCAACCCCCTGCAGGTGGGGAGCTGTCTGCTGGAACCAGGATCCTTGCACCAGTCCCTGCACTTTGCGCCATGTGCTCTTAACCCACTGTGCTACCTACCGCCCAGCCCCCCAAGTCAGTTGTTTCTAAGAATTTTTTGGACAATAGAAGGTGCATAATTCCTCCACAGTGCATTTGAACATGTGAATTGCACAGATCCAGTAAACATTCTTTAAACCTATGATGTGCCAGGGGCACACTGGGGTGGGTAGAAGGTGACACAGTACTGAAGCCCTGGCACTAGCACTGCACCAGAAAATAGGTCTCAGGATCAACCATCGATGATAGAATAAGACAGAGTTGCTCTGTTATACTCTGCTCTGCTCTGTTCAAAATGGATTGGAGAGAGAATGAGGGAGAGAAAGATAGATGATAGATAGATAGATAGATAGATAGATAGATAGATAGATAGATAGAATATGAGTGTAAATGTTGGACTGCAAATCTAAGGAAGCACCAAGAGACTGGGGTGATGTAAAAGCAAAGAGCCTTTATTCTAGCCGGCTAGGGTCGAGTTACCGAGGGGCTGCCACACAAGCTCTCTGGTAATCGACCCCATACCCAAGTCCTACTAGGATATATATACATTTCAGATTACAGACTACGTGACAGGGTTCAGCTACACCATGACAGTTTTACAACAGTGGTTATCTATGGTCCCAGGTGCAGGGAAGGGGAGGAAGTCTTTTTGACCTCGAGGTTATCTCCTTCTCCGGATCCTAGGCTCCTGGACTGTTTTCTCAGAGTCTGTCCTTGGATTTATCTCCTGCCTTCCCAACTCCCCAGATTCTCTGTTTACAGCTTTAACTCCTGAGAATTGCTTTCTTCCTCAGGGACAGGCCTGTCTTATAATTGCCTACTTAACCCTTAGGTAGCCTGAGACTAGGTTCATTTGTCTCATTATTTACCATCTTACATTGATTTATTTTTGCTCAGTTCCTACATAAGAAAGAGCAATTGAGACAAAAGTGGAGAAGGTTGGAGGTAAATAGCTTAAAGTGTATTCAGTGATACACTCATGCCTGAAGCTCCAAAGGACCAGGTTCAGTCCCCAACATCACTATAAGCTAGAGCTGAATAGTGTTCTAGGAAAGAAAGAAGTAAAGAAAGAAAGGAAGAAAGAAACAAAGAAAGAAAGAGAGAGAGAGAAACACTAAGAGAATCTGCAGAAGAGTATGGGAATTATCTTCTCCCCTTTTTGGTAAAATGAGTTTATTTACTAGGGTGCAAGGCGGGAGAGAGAGAGAGAGAGAGAGAGAGTCCCTGAGCAGCGTTCTGGCATATGCCTTCCAGCTCAGAGATTAAACTGGGGGCATCTGGTTTCCAAGTCTAACACTCATGTGCTTGCTTGCTTGCCTCATTTAAGTTAGCTATCACTCTGGCTCTGTGCCTGCATGATTCCAAATAGCATTTCTGGATTCTCTTTTTCTTTTTTTTTAATATTTATTTATTCCCCTTTGTTCCCCTTGTTGTAGTTATTATTGTTATCGTTGTTGAATAGGACAGAGAGAAATGTAGATAGGAGGGGAAGAGAAAAGACTGAAGACCTGCTTTTCCGCCTGTGAAGCGACTCCCCTGCAGGTGGGGAGCGGGGGGCTCTAACCGGGATCCTTATTCAGGTCCTTGCGCTTTGCGCCACGTGTGCTTAAACCACTGCACTACCACCCGACTCCCTCTGGATTCTCTTTATTTGAAAGAAATGTGTGGCAGTGGGGTAGGAAGGAGGGAAGTAAGACAGTCACAGACAACATAACTTGCTCCAGAAATCTTGAAGGTTCCCTATACTCAGGCTGCCGTGTATGTGTCTGTGTGTGTGTGTGTGTGTGTGTGTGTGTGTGTGTGTGTGTGTGTGTGCAGTTTAAGAAGAGGGTGTAGTACTATGCTGTGACCTCACACATTGTATGAGTTGAATAACTTTTGAAATGTGAAGTTCCTTCTGTCCAGGCAATATTCCAGTCTATGGACAGAAGGCCCAGGAAACTAGGAGCACAGTTCTGGGCCACAAATATGGGGTCAGGAAGTCACCCAGCCTGCAGGCTCCTGGAGGGTTTCCTGAGTATCTCCTCAGGGCAGGCAGGCCCAAGCTGTAACAGATTTAAAAAAATCCGCCTTTTGTATGCAGGAGCCAGGCAATCAGGGGAGGGGTGGGGCTGTGATTTCCACTGGAAGCTCCTGGCTCAGCTAATGGAGGGGCACATTTTCCTTGTGTCTGTCAGTGGCATGGTCCTGGAGAGCTTCTGGGTCCCACAGACAGAGCTACTTCACATCCGAGAGTCTTGCATGATGTCTTCTGGGAATCTCTCAGAGTGTGACATGTGGACACCTGGACACCCTCTGTCCACTGAAAGGCCACAGGAGAAATTTCTTTAGCAGAACCCAAAAGGTAGGTGTGTAGAGGAACAGGTTAAATATATTGTAGGGTCAAAGAGATTTTCCAAAAAGGAGAAGAAGAATGAGAAGGAGGAGGAGGAGGAGAAAAAGGAGAAATATATATAACAAAGCTCAGCTTAGGCGCTTGGTGGTATTGCAATCTGGAGTCATGAGCAGTGGGCTGAGTGTCTGGAGGCTCAGCAGGCAGCAGAATGAGCTAGCCAGGCTCATGCCCTTTGCAGTGAACATGTAACCCAAGGCCATACTAACTATAGTGCACCTGCATAGTATGATAAAGTGGTGACTATGTCGTGAGCCTTACCCGCAAACAGCTACTATTAAGGAGAGGTATCTGGTTGAATGTGTGTTGTGTGAACTGTGTGACCCTGGCATCTAAAATAAGTAAATATATATATATATATTGCTTAACCCTGACAGGCTCTCCCAGTGAATCCTTACTCTAATATCTTGCTCCTGAAACCCTTGAATTTTGAGGGGGGCACAAGGTTCCCCGGATGACAGTGTCTGGGGAGCTCCACATGGGCGGCCCTAAGCCAGCACTGTGTGGAGCTCCCCTCTGGTGGGAACTCTGAATCCTGGACTCCCACAGCCAGGGTGAGAGGCTGGGAGGTGAGCAGTCCTCAGGCACTTTCCTGCTTTCCTTTTGCCACCTGGAACTCTGCAAACACAGAGTCCTGCCACCTTCACTGGGAATCAGAGACTGGGCAGTCCTATGGCACTGCACCCAGCCCTCAGCCATGGTTGGAATTGTCCCAGATGGGCTAAGTATCTCCTGCTCTGCTCTACTTAATTGTTTTCATCTTTCCTTTGTGTTCTTTCTTTCATGTTTTCAGAGCACTGCTCAGCTCTGGGTGATGGTGGTGCAGGGGATTGAACCTGGGATTATGGAGACTCAGACCTGAGGGGCTCTTTGCATATCCCATTCTGCTGTGTCCCCAGTCCTGCCTGGCCAGAGTCTGGGCTTCCTGGCTAGCTCCTGACCACCTGGGTGTCTGTAGGTAGGTTGTAGGTGAGGGTGGCTACCTAGCAGCTGTGCTGAGCGATCAGAGGAGGTGAGCTCTGGGCATATCCGCACATACCCGTCATGGTCTGGTAGGGCAGCAGAGGGCAGATGCTGGGTAGACCAATGGGTGGGGCTGTGAGGACCAGAGCCTGGAGTGAGTGCCAGCTCCTGGGAGATGCTGGCAAAGGCCTCAGCACAGAGCTTGGTGGCCAGTGTCTCTGGAGTGGTGACCATCAAGTGGCAAGGTGGCTACTGCCACTGTTGTATTGCTGAGCTGGTCGGTTTACCTGTGTTGTTTTGAAGTGCCTTAACTTTCTTTCTTGAGAAAGAGAGAGGAATGCAGAGCACTGCTCCAAGTGAGGTCGGGCATGTCCCAGATGTCTACATTTTGCTCACAGCCTGTGTGCTCAGTCTTTTAGAAAGGTCTTTATGGGGCAGAGGCCCCAGGTTCCTTGGATATTGTAGGACTGCTGCTTTACCCTCTGTACAAGCCCAGTGTGGACCTGTTATTAGTGACAGCTCTGGGGGGAGGTGTTGGTGCTGTGGTCTCTTCTAGCCTCTATTTACTCTTCTCTCTCTCTCTCTCTCATTAATATTTTAATTATTCATGTATTTGACTGAGACAAATAGATAGAAGTTACCCACAGAGCTGCCAGAGCCAGGCTCAGCTCTAGCTTGTGGCCATGGGGTTTCCATCTGGGGCTCTAGAGCCCCAGACATCTAAATCTTTGCCACAACCATTATGCTGGTGCCACAGATTCATGTCTGACTTTCTCTAAGAATTCATAATAAAGGAGTATATATACATCTGTATATACAAGGAGAGAAAGAACACCAGAGCAGCAGTTAAGCCTAGAAGACCTGGGAATCAAACCCACAACTTCACAGACAAGAGTGTTGTTGTCTGTCACAGAGCTTTAAAAAAAAAAATACTGCAATTTAAGAATTTTCGACCAATGTATTTGATCTTAATTCAGAATTATCACATATTTCCCTGACATGATGTTCTCATACATACCAGGAAGAGAGTTTCACTACATTTGAAAATAAATGAAACATATTTCTGGATGCTGCATTTCAAATATCCCCCTTATTGTACCCATCCTATACAGAGCTTGCCTCTGTTTTCAGGACTAAGATTCAATAGACACGCATTTGCTTTCATTCTCCAGAAATCTGAATTTCCATGAACACTCAAGTGTCAGGGGATCTCTGAAGCAGCCTTCACTTTCTTGGCAGTCTGTCTAGATGGTTCTGCCATAGTTTGGTCTCCCTATAGTTTTTGCTGTTGTTGTTGTTGTTGTTATTGTTGTTGTTGTTGTCTTGTCCAAATCCTTCCTAGATCCTGCCCACTTCTTTTCTCAGATATCCCATGTGAAGCATGTTCTTCTTCTCAGGTGACTGTGATTTTTATTTGACAGTGTGTTTTGCTGTACAAAATATTTCCTGTCAGGAAAGGAAACATTGCCTTAGATTGTTCATGATGTTGACATCAAATGAAATGTTCATGATGACATCAAATGATGTTCATGGTGTTGACATCAAATGAAAAATGGATTTGAAATTCAAGGTCCTAGATAATTAATTATATCTTATTTTATGTAAAAGAGTTTTTTTAAATCTCATTATTTTTATTGGGGGATTAATAGTTTACAGTCATCATTAAAATACAGTAGTTGGTACATGTGTAATATTTCTCAGTTTTACTTTTAATTTTTTATTGTTTTTTAAATTATCATTAATTTTTGGATAGAAGCAGTCAGAAATTGAGAGGAAAGGGGAGATAGGGAGAGAGACAGAGAGACACCAGCAGCCCTGTTTCACCACTGGCCAAGCTTTCCCCCTGCAGGTGGGGACCAGGGGCTCAAAATGGGGTCTTTGCACCCCATTGAATTGAATCGAGAATTGAATCGATGAGCACATGGGTGCTCAGTTTTCCATGTAACCATCTACCCACCCCCCCAGGTCCTCCTCAGCCTTAGTGTTCCAGGACATGTCACTGCCCCATCCACCCCAGAGTCCTTTACTTTGGTGCAATACACCAATGATAGTCCAAGCTCTGCTTTGTGTTTTCCTTTCTGGAAAGTGTGTGTGTGTGTGTGTGTGTGTGTGTGTTCATCATCACTGGTGTTTTGTTTTGTCAGGCTGATATTTTTCCAGTAGATTACATCCATGAGGGGCTAACTGTTGGCAACTACAGCTGAGCACACTGTTCCGAGGCACAGGGACACAGGTTCAAGCCCCTAGTTTCCACCTGCAGGGGGAAAGCTTCATAAGTGCTGGAGCAGGGCAGCAGGTGCCGCGCTGCCTCTCTCCCTGTCTCCCTCTCATCCTTAAATTCCTCTGTCCCTATACAATAATAAAAAATGAAAACATTTAAATCACACACCCATGCACACACACTCATATGCCAATGTCGTCAGGAGAGAGACAGAGGGAGGGAGGAAACCCCCAGCCCAACAGCCTGCCTCAGTGTCTTAGGGACTGGGCTTGAACCTGTCTGTGCCATGCTGAAGCAAGTTCACTCTGCACAAGTGCTTTTGCATGTATAAAGGGCACACTGGACTCAGGAAACTGCTGTTCTTTCCCCTAAAGCTTTCCTAACTTTGCTCTTCCCAGTCCCCTGCTTTCTACTCCCAACCTGTTTGTTTGTTTTTTTCTGTTTTTTTTTTAATTTTTATTTTATTTATTTATTCCCTTTTGTTGCCCTTGTTGTTTTATTGTTGTAGTTATTATTGTTGTTGCCGTCATTGTTGGATAGAACAGAGAGAAATGGAGAGAGGAGGGGAAGACAGAGAGGAGGAGAGAAAGATAGACACCTGCAGACCTGCTTCACCGCCTGTGAAGCTACTCCCCTGCAGGTGGGGAGCCGGGGTTCGAACCTGGATCTGTAGTTTTCTGGGAAGACTCCATTGGGAGTTGCTGTGTGGGAGCTGAGCTGCATTCTGCTGTGTGTCCACAAGGCGGCAGAAAACCCCGTAGTTGTGTGTAGAGATTTTGTGGAATGAGGAGAGCTCAGTCTTTGTCTCCGGTGATGTCAAAGTTTGAGTTGTACACAGGCTTCCCAAAACATCTGTGCTTTCCTCTTGGGTCTGGTGACCCCCTGTTTGGCTTTCCTAGAGGATGGGGTTTCTGTATTGTTCTGGGAGGACTCCATTGGGAACTTCTGAATTCCTGTGCTCAGCTGCATTCTGCTCTGTGTCCTCATGGTGGCAGAAAACCCTGTAGCTGTGTGTGGAGATTTTGTGGAATGAGGAGAGATCAGGCTTTGTCTTCCATGGATTTCAAGGTTTGAGTTGTGTACAGGCTTCCCAAACCATTTGTTCTTTACTCTCTTCTCTGGTGATCCCCAGCTGGCTTTCCTAGTGGATGGGGTTTTCTCTATTGGTCTGTGAAGACTCCATTTGTAGTGTCTGAATTCCTGTGATCAGCTGCATTCTGCTGGGTGTCCACAAGAGGGCAGAAGATGAGCAGGTTTGAGGCTCGTGGGCAGGGTCCTAAAGGCACTGGCCAATGATATTGGTGGCAGGGCTTCAGGGTGTGCCTAAAAAGCCTGGCCTATCAGAGAGCAGGCATTGTCCAGGGGGCAGGCCTCACAAATGAGTCTACCAATGAGAGCCCAGGTAGGAACTGTGTGGGCCATGTTTGCATAACTAGGCCAATCTGATTAAATCAGAAGGGCTCCAGGGGAACAGGGCTCCAGGACTTAGAGAACACTGCCCAATGAACACGAGGATAGGGCTGGGTGGGCAGTCCTCAAGAGTACTATCCAATTTCTGACCAGAATCACTGGCCAATGAGATGTCCTAAGCCTCTGGCATATCAGGGCGTGTGAAGCTACCTGTAGGCTTGCTTCCTGAAGGATGCACACCAGTGGGAGCACAGAGGTGGCTTTTGTGGGGCGCTTCCAGGAACTGCAAATAGAGTCCAGCGAGGGGCCCTCACGGGCAGCCCTTGTAGATGTTGTCCAAAGAGATCCTGGGGTTGGCGCTGTGACTGGCCCTGGAGAGTGGTGGTCAGTTACATACTAGGAGCACTGACACCCTCCTCAGAGTCCTTGGACGCCAAACAGCCCTGGCCAATGATAGCCAAGAAAGGGCAAGTTGGCAGTGTCTCCAGTCCCTGGCCATTTTAAGGGATGGCAGGAGTTCCAGAGCTGGTCCTGGGGAATCCAGCCCCTGTTGAATGCAGCAGGCTGCTGGGGAGAGTTTCAGTGTATGGTAGTGATTCCATTGCAACTCAAAGACTGTTATTTCTGCCCTCCCATAGATTCTGCTGCATATCCTCCAAGAAGGCAGCAAAACAGCACAATTTGGGCGGTGTTTTCTAAGCATTTTTTTTTTACTATAGGGGCTGCAGAATCCCCCCACAGTGCATTTGAACAAGTGAATTTCACAGATACACCAAACATTACTTACACCTATGATGCACCGGGGGCACACTGGGGTGGGGAGAAGGTGACACAGAACTCAGGTTCTGGCACTAGCACTGCACCAGCAAACAGGATCAACCATCATTGCAAGGATAAGCCTGGCTTACAAAAAAATACCAATCATATAACACCTGTTTTTTTTTCTCTCTCCCTTTTTCCCTCTAAATCAATCAAAACACTCAAATAAAGGGAGAGGTAGAGCTGGTGCAGGAATCTGCACAGGAGAGGCTGAGGCTGGAACAGGGAGGGAGATGCAGTCAAGCAGCCTGGAGCTCTTGGCTGGAGCACCACCAAGACTGGTTCAGATTTGCACAGGTGCGGGTGGTTTAGGCGAGGGGCCTGGCTCACAGGTGCTGCTTCTCAGAGGGGCTGAGTCCTAGATATTCTAAACCTCAGCTTCAGGTAAGAGAGTCTCTTCACATCACCACTATCTGATCTATTCCTGCCCATCTCGGTCTCTGCATCTTTCTCTCTGTATCTCTCACTCTCTTTACTAATATAGGACAAAGTAGTACATAAGAAAGGAGAGTTTGGGCAGAAGTGACTGCCTAGTACTTATTATCTATCTCTCTAAACCTATCTCTTATTATGAAAATTATTAAGAAAGTAAAGTAAAATAAACATATTTTAAAAATAACTCCTTGGGGTGGGAGACAGCTTAGTAGCTAGTATCTCTGTGTGTGTGTGTGTTTGTGTGTGTATGTGTGTGTGTGTGTGTATGCGTGCACACGCTGGTGTGTCTTTATCTGTTTCTAAGTAGCCAGATAATAATACAATAAAATGCAAATATTTAAAATAAGACCTTGGGCATAGGAGCTAACTTCAGAGTTCTGCCAAACACTTTCATGCCTGTGGCTTCAAGATACCAGTTTCAGTCCCTGGTATTACCAATCCTTCAGCTGAGCACTGTTCTGGGGAGACTCTATGTATTCTTCTCACTGGATCTATGTCAGGAAAAGACGATGAAGACAATATTCAGAGAAATACAGGAGCCCTTTACTTGGCTCTAGTCTCCCTTCAGATGCATTCTACTCCATGTCCTCAAGGCAGCAAAATTTCACAGCAGTGCGTCTGCTGGGTGCACCTTGCTTCCAGTGTTCTGCTCCTTGGGTATTCATGTGGGGAGGCTGTTTGCAGCTGCTCAGTTCTGGCCTATGGTGGTGCTGGGACTTGGGAGCATGAGGCATGAAAGTCTTTTGCATCACCATTATACTGTTTTCCCCACCCATTTCTATTTCCTTCTCTATTGTTCCTTTCTCTCTCAATTTCTGACTGTCTCTATCCACTCATTAAATAAAGATAATAATAAAAATTAAAAATAAACTTAAAAAAGACTCAGTGCTAGTATAAGTTAGTGCTGAGCTCTGCTCTGATAAAAGTGGGGGTGGGGTCAGAGAGAGTGAGTCATAAAGAAAGTATACAAGAAAGAGTGAGAGAAAGAAAAGGGGAGAAGGGCAGGGTAGATAGCATACAGTTTATGCAGGGACTTTCAAGCCTGAGGCTCCAAAGTCCCACCTTCAAACTCCTGCATAAAAATAAGCTAGAGCAGAGCAGTGTTCCAATCAAAAACAAAAACACTGAAAAGGAGAGAGCTCCTGCAGAAGAGCAGAACGTTTTTCTTTCCGCTTTTTGTAAGAGGTGTTTATTTACTAGGGGAGAGGGAGCCAGAGCGTGGGTCTGGTACACGCCTTGCAGCTGCAATGCCAGAGATAAACCGGGGCATCCTGTTTCCAAGTCTAACACTCACGTGCTTGCCTCCTCACTTGCTTCATTTAAACTAGCTGTCAGGGTAATAATCACTGTGGCTCTGGGCCTGCATGATTCTAGATGACCTTGTGGGATTCTCTTTGTTCCACAGAGGTGTGTGGCAGTGGGGCAAAAGACAGGGCAGTAACGAATGCCGGACAACATACCCTGCTCCATCAGTCTTGAAGCTTTTCCGTACAGAGGCTGCCATGTGTGTGTTGGTGTGTGAGGGGCTGTAGTTCTATGCCACGACTTCACACAGTGTATGTTGTGTGCTTTAGTCTGTGAAATATGTGTCCTTCTCCTTTGATGGGAGTTGATGTTGAGACATCTTATTATGTGTTTATTTATTTAGTTTTTCTTTATTTATTTAACTGTGAGTGTATCTGTGTAAGTAGTTGGTCTGCAGGGTTCATGATGGACTCCTCTTTTAATTCAGGGTGGGGGGTGACATAGGGAGATACAAATAGAGAAGAGAGAGAAGGAGAATGTGTGTTTGTCTACCTCCCTGTGGTCTCAGACTTTTTCTCCTCTTAAGAGAAGCCTGTGGTCTGTATTCATTCATTTAAAAACACTTTTTTTTCTTTTTTTCTCTTTTTTTTTATTGGGGAATTAATGTTTTACATTCAATAGTAAATACAATAGTTTGTACATGCATAACATTCCCCAGTTTCCCATATAACAATACAACCCCCACTAGGTCCTCTGAATCCTTCTTGGACCTGTATTCTCCACACCCACCCACCCCAGAGTCTTTTACTTTGGTGTGATACGCCAATTCCATTTCAGGTTCTATCCATGTAATGAGGAAAAATGTTCCAGAGAAACAACCTGGCCCAGGAGGAGCAGGGATTGAACCTGGGATCACACATTCAATACCTGCTCTCTACCACAGAAACACCTCCCCTGCTTCTATATCATCGTCATCATCATCATCGTCATCGTCATCGTCATCGTCATCGTCATCGTCATCGTCATCATCATCATCATCATCATCATCATTTTACCAGATACTGAACAGCTCTAGCTGATGGTGGTTCGAGCTGCAGGTGGGTCTGGTCTTTGGGGCGGGGATGGGATGTAGGGTAGAGTTATACTGTGGTGGGCGGGGCCTGCATTCAGGGGCGGGGTCAAACACTAGTGGGAGGGACCAGCCTTTAGTTGGTGGGGCACATCTGGACAGGACTGTCCTTTAGGGCGGGGCCAGGCTTGTAGGCAGGCCTGGGATGTGAGACAGTCATACCCTGGTGGGCGGGGCCTGCATGGGCAGCGGGAATAGTCCTTGGTGGGGCAGACACTGGTGAGCAGGACTGGAGTTCTGGGAGGAGTCGGACCCTGGGGGCAGGGCCTGACGTGAATGCACGTGAGGATGCCCCAGCCTTTTGGGCGTGGCCCGTGTCTGTGCCTGCGCAGATGCTGCTATGGTGGTCCTGCAGCCCAGTCAGGCTTCCCACGTGGGGCCTACGTGTGGACACCTGAGTCGTCTGCGCTGGGGGGCAGCCTTGTCCAGTGAGGGGTCACTCTGGCCCAGGACGGCCCCCACACCCGGAGGCATGGAGAGTTCATGCTGGGGCTGGCTGGGGGTGGGGATCCTGTCCTGGGTGAGAGGTTACTGCCTGGGTCAAAGGTCAGGCATGGAGGGAGGCGAGTGCTGCCTAGGGACTTCTGTGTGCCCACGTCAGAGGAGGACAGGGTCGTCATGAGAGCTGGTGGGTGCCGTCGCTTCTAGCCCAGCTTGGCCTCTTGCTCCTGCAGCTGCTCTTCAGCTCTGAGCATTACAAGGTGAGCAGATCCCTTCCTATCCCACACCCATAGATGGAGTCATAAGGCTCCTGACATTCCTTTTCTTTATATTTTATTTGTTGGAGAGACACCGAGACGTCGAGGGAAGGGGAAGGAAGGGAAAGAACCAGCCTTGCTTCACGGTTTGGAAGCTTCCCCCCTGCAGGTGGGGATTGTGGGTCTTGAACCCGGGTTATCTCACACCAGCACTTGGTCCCGTGCTTTCATGTTTTCATGACTACATGTCAGTATGTGGAGTATTTTGTTTTTTGTCATGTTTGTGGGTCTACATGTCCCCCAGTCAGCCGAGCCAGGCTGAGGAGGAGCCAGGATGTGGCATCTCCTGGGCACTGTGGGCTCCTGTATCCCTCCTCTCACCGGGGTCTGCTTTCAAGGTTTACTTGCTTCACAGGGGAGGGAGCTTCCTGAAAGATGGAGAAGCAGGAGCAAGAAGCAGTTCAAGCACTTTGTGGGGGCCAGGGAGCCCCCACCCACTTACCCAAGAGCCCAAGGCACAGTTTGAGATTTGGGGCCTCTGGGCTGCTTACTTGAACTGAAAGCTGAGTGACAGGCACTGGGTTGAGGGCATGTAGTGCTTTAGAGCCACAGAGGGTGTGGCCAGTGAGCCCAACCTGGAAGGTGGAGGGCTGGAAGCACAGGCTGTCCCTCAGTGACTCCTACAAACAAACACACTCACTCATCCCACTCCGGAGGGGCTCTGGTGCCTGCCTCTGCAGCTGTCTTCTCTGGGATGGGGTGGGGGGTTGGTTGGGAATCTGGGCGAGAGGGGCTAAATGGTAGTGCACCTGGTAGAGTGCACACATTGCCATTTGAGAGAACCTGGGTTCAAGCCCCAACTCCCCACCTGCAGGGGACAAAGTTTTACAGGAGGTGGAACAGGACTGTGGACACTACCTTTTGATAGGACAGATATTGGGGGTGGGGTGGAGTGGGGAGTGGGAACTGCAGCACTGTAGCACCACTCCTAAAGATTCTCCCCCTGCAGGTGGGGCCAGGGACCTTGAACTCATGGTAGCACACACTTAACTGGGTGCACTGCTGCCCCCCCCCATGCCTGCCATCTCAGACAAGCTAGTGCCGAGGGCTGCTCTTCTCCCCACACTCATGAGTGGCTTCCAGGTGGACAGCACTGTAACGGGCATGGGCTGAGGGAAGGCAGCTCTGGCAAGGGAGGTCTTGGGCCCACTATCCCGCTGAGCTCTCTGTGGCCTGAGAGAACCCTGTGGCAGGGAGATGGGGCCACAGGCAGAGCGCGGGACTCCTGTGTGAGGCCCAGAGTTTGATCCCTGCGGCTGCCAAGGCTGCAGGGATACTCTGGCTCATTCTCTAATAATAAAAAAAAATATGATCCTTTTTGACATGTTTTTCCTTTTGTCCAGAGCCCCTTGTCAGCTCTGGCTTGTAGTGGCAAGGCCTCAGGGTCCCAGCCCGTGGAGTCTGCTGCATGAGTGTGCTCTGCGTGCTTTCCAATCCCAGACAGCGAAGGGGGCACTGGAGCAGGTGAAGACTGGGCAGGCAGTGTAATGGACTCAGGAGCAGAGTACCAACCTCTGGAGCCAATGGGTCACAGCACACCCTCACAGCGCAGTGCTGGCTGCAGGCTGATGACCCAGAGGAAGCATCCATCCCTTCCCCCAAGCCTCTCGCCAGCCCCTGGCCTGCAGATGCCTGCAGGGGTGGGGGGTTCCCCTCCTGTTTCCACTTTGGTCAATTCTAGCCCCACCTGCCCCTTCTCCAGTAAGGGGCTGCTGTGGGGAGTTCACTTGCAGGAAGTTGTTGAGAGAGTTGTTGTGTGTGCGTGTGGGGGGGGGCGTGAGCCCAGAGCCCACCAGGGGCCCCCAGGGCCTTGGGTTCAATCCTTGGTTGTCACAGTGTGAAAGAGAAAATTGTCAGAGAAGTTTACAGTGGAAGGGAAGATGAACAGCCCCAGGAGGCTGGTGTTAATTGTGCTCCAGTCCCCCTAGGGCCGATCCTGGCACTGAGTGTGTGAAGCATTTGAAGCATTTTCAGCTTTTTGAGCCTTAGCGCCCCCACCCCAGCAGCCTAGAGGAGACTTGTGGGCAGAAGTCCACAAAGGGAGGATGGGATGTGCGGAGAAGTCCATGGCTCCTGCCTTCCACCTACCGGGTCTGGAGACCAGATTCATTTTAGGAAAGTGTTTTTCATGCTTGTTGGGGCCTTAAAGGCCCCACTAACCTGCAGGAGATTTGTGGGCAAAGGCTGCCACTAGGCCCATGCACAGAGCTCCTGCCTCTCATGTCCCAGGTCTTTGGATCAGATCCCCCCAGGAGACAGTGTTTTTCATACTTGCTGAGGCCTTCAGGGGACTTGTGGGCAAAAGTCCATTAGGGTGGAAGGCGGGCCCATGCACAGAGTTCCTGCCTCTCACATCCCAGGTCCCTGGATAGGACTCCCCCACCCCCCCAAAACTGTTGTTCACGTTTGTTCAAGCCATAGTCCCAGGCAGCCTGGAGGAGACTTGTACTCAAAACTCCATAGAGGTGGCTGAATAGCCCTGTGGAAATGCACTTCCCTCATGAGTCTTGGGTTTGAGCCCCTGTAGAAATTGCACTGATAACATGAAGCAGTATACTTTCTCTGGCAGCCTGGAGGATACTTGTACTCAATACTCCACGGAGGTGGCAGAATAGCCCCATGGAAATGCACTTCCCTCATGTGTCCCGGGTTTGAGCCCCTGTAGAAATTGCACTGACAAAATGAAGCAGTTTACTTCTGTCAATGTGTTTTATTCTCATTAACTTTTGTTAAATAAAGGCAGGGAGGGGGCAGGGAGGAGGGAGGCCCCTAGAAACCTGTTGTTTAAACCACAGGAGAAATTGATACAAACCATTAAGCCTCTCCAGGTCTGATTCCCTGAGGCAGGTGTTCACCTTTCAGCAGGAAATGAAAGTGTCTGCAGGGCATCCTCTGTCCTCTGCAGCTTGGCAGCTTGAGTCCAGCCTCGGCTGTCATCTCGACTGCTATGAGTGACAGGAGGGGGCATGGGACTGAGTGAACACAGGAGCCAGAGAGAATAAAAGAGGAAGGTCCTAGCCCTGCTGTTCCATGAGTTCTCAACAGCAAATCTGCCATGAACACAACAGTAGTGATTAAGGATTTTAATTTTCCCTCCTGGAGGTGGGAGAGCAGGCTAGAACAGGTCAGGAAGTGGGGCCCAGAATAAAGCCCTCCCTGTGTCTTAGGCCCTGAGGGAGCAGCACCTGTGCTCTGAGTTCAGCCAAGAAAAGGATCTCAGAGCTTTTTTTGAGGAGAAAGATTTAAGGGTTCAGAAGCATCCAAGGGGCTAAGAGCAAAATGTATTCAAGTGTCCTGGTGACCAAGAGGGCTCATTTGAGTTTTCTGGGTGGTGGGGGAAGAGTTCGAATCCCATTGAATCTGTAGAAAGCCCAGGCCATCAAAAGACTGTTGACAACACCCCCCCCCCCAAGCTCAGGCCAGCTTCACCACCTGTTTTGCTACAAAATTATTTCAAAGTGGGGCAGGGTGGTAGCGCGGAGGGTTAAGCATATGTGGCACAAAACACAAGAACCCGAATAAGGATCCAAGTTTGAGCCCTGGCTCCCCACCTGCACAGGGGTCAATTCACAAATGGTGATGCAGGTATCTGTCTTTCTCCCCCTCCTCAATTTCTCTCTGTCTTATCCAACAACAACAAGGGTAACAAAATGGGAAAAAATGGCCTCCAGGGGCAGTGGGTTTGTGGTACAGGCACTGAGCCCCAGTGATAACTCTGGAAGCAAAACAAAAAACTTTCAATGATGCAGGAACCAGCACGTACTGTATTGTGCGTTGTGGAGAAGCCCGCTTGCTCCCTCTTCCTCCACTGTCTTCTGTCTGTCTGTCCTGGTGTCTCTTGGGCGTTTTCTCCTCTATGGCGAGCAGGGCTTCTCCTCCAGGTGAAATCTTTCCAGCTCACTCATTTCAAGGTCTTTTCAGAGCTTAATAACTTCCTCCACGAGGCCCAGGCGAGTATCCCACAATGTCCATTCAAACCCTGTGCTCAGATGCCTCAAGGGCATAGGGCTCAGGAGGTGGCAATGGGGTTAGTGTTGGACTCTGTAGCATGAGGACCAAAAGTCCATGCCAGGCACCACATGTGACACACTGAGCTCTCTCTCTCCCTTGCTCTGTCTCTCATAAATAGATCTCTTAAAAAAGAATTCCCTACACCTGTGTATGTCAGCATCACATAACATAATCCTACCTGTCAACATTACTTAATATTTGAATATCTACTTGACAAAGCAAGAAACTTTCAGATAAGGAAATAAAAGGGAACTCCAGGGAGTGGTATGCACAGGACTAGTTTCTGGCCTGTGAGGAGGTGAGTTGCATGCAGGGTGGCAGCAAGACATGGCCTCTGAAGGAGGAAACTTCAGAGTTGTGTGTTGCAGAGAGTGCACCTTGCGCTCAGCAGACTCAGGGCGGAAGTAGCGGATTCTCAGGCTGCCTCCCAGGTCACATGGGAGACAGCAGAAAGAAGCCCCCCCATATGCTGGGAGGAGGGGAAATGCCCCCCACTGAGTTCTTCTTGAAGTGAATCCGGCTTTTCTCTTTATAACTGAGCCCCTGCCTGTCCCTGGAGCACCCCTGAGCCCTTGGGTGGCACAGTACCCCAAACTCCAGGCTTGGGTCCCTGGCCCTGCACCCTGTTGTGTTGGTATGCTTCTAATTCTGCTTCTTTTTTTATTTTTTATTTAAGAAAGGATCAATGAACAAAACCATAAGGTAGGAGGGGTACAACTCCACACAATTCCCACCACCCAATCTCCATAACCCACCCCCTCCCATGATAGCTTTCCCATTCTCTAGCCCTCTGGGAGCATGGACCCAGGGTCATTGAGGGTTGCAGAAGGTAGAAGGTCTGGCTTCTGTAATTGCTTCCCCGCTGAACATGGGCGTTGACTGGTCGGTCCATACTCCCAGTCTGCCTCTCTCTTTCCCTAGTGTCTCTGGGGAAGCTGAGCTCCAGGACATATTGGTGGGGTCTTCAATCCAGGGAAGCCTGGCCAGCATCCTGGTGGCATCTGGAACCTGGTGATTGAAAAGAGAGTTAACATATGAAGCCAAACAATTTGTTGAGCTCTAATTCTGCTTCTAAAACCCCTCTGTTTCATTGGTTTAATCCCCCCTGCTTAACACTGTGTTCTATTTACATAACCAGTTAACTAAGCACTGCCCTGCCTTCAGGGCATTGGTTTAATCCCGCTGGTTGATACTCTTTTTGCTCTGCCCCCTCTCCTTGTCACACCCTGATTTCCACCAATCTTTTTTCACTCCACCCTCTCTACGTCACATCCTGTTTCCACCCTACTTGGTGAGTATATATATAAGGACAGGACTGTGATTAGATATAGCTTAGCTTAAGATTGTGCTGTGTTCCACATGAATAAAGAGATACTGCTTCCCAGCTCAGCCATGAGTCCCTGGTTGTCTATCTCCTGTCCACGAAGCTAGCCCGGCACTGTTGTACCCTCCCAGTCACTCTAAAGCCTCTGGGGGATGGTGGTGGCTGAGGTCTCAGCCCCAACACCTGCCAGGGCACAGGGCCGCCCATCCCAGAGGAGAGGGTTCAGGGACCCTTGCATTCATTCCTGCAGTCAGGGGTGGGACACCATCCGGGCCATATGGGGACCGGCCTGGAAGGCAGGAGCCCAGGTGCTGGAAGGGAGGCTGGGCCAGGACTCACCAGGTCGTGAGAACAGCCATGCAGATGACCAGGCCCAGGGTGGATGCAGAGTCACACAAGCACCCAGGACTAGGCTTCTGGTCTTCTAGGAGGAATTACATTGGTCAGTGATGCTACCGGAAGTGGGAGGGGCTAGGGGATAGACAGCCTCTTAGGCCTGGGGGGGGCTGCAGCCTCACTAATAGATGATGTGAAGCCTTCAGGGCTGAGGGTCATATGTGCCCACTGACTGTGCCACAACTCAACATCTTACTTCTGTGTCCAAGTGGCCCAGCCCTGCCCTGCCAGATGAAATAGATGCATCCTTAGACTCCTATCACCTGCCAAGCCTAGCCCAATGGACAGTAGATAGCTTGAACAGGCCAGCCACTACAGCATAAATTGAATCCATAGTAAAGAATTTTCCCAAGTATAAAAGGCAAGGCTTTTACTAATGAATTCTATAGGACTTTCCAAGAAGATCTAACACTGATTCTTCTCAAACTCTTCCAGGAAATTGAGGTTGGGGAATCACTCCCAAACATGTTCTATGAAGCTAACATCACTCTGATCTCCAAAACAGGAAAGGGCTCTCCCAAACAAGAAAACTATAGCCATAGATCCCTGATGAGCATTAATGCAAAGAGCCCCACAAAATCATGGCAAATGAGTCTAACAGCACCTCACCAAGTCAAAGTGAGATTTATCCCTCGGAAACAGGGATGGTTTGACACCTACAAGTCAATGTAATTCACCATAGCCATAAAAAGAAAGCTAAAAATCATGTGGTCATATCAATTGATGCCAAAAAGGCATTCTACAAGATCCAATAGCCATTTATGATAAAGACTCTCCAGAAACTGGAAATAGCACAATTCCTAAACATAATAAAGAGCACATCTGAGAAACCCACACTAGCATCGTTATCAATGGTAAAAACTGAAAGGTTTCCCCTAAAGTTGGGAACCAGACAAGGATGTCCACTATATGCACCATTACTCAACACAGTTCTCAAGGTCCTTGTCACTGCGGTCTGACAAGAAAGAGATATCTACAGATTGGAAAGGAAGAAATCAAACTGTCACTATTTGCTGATGACAATGCACCTAGAGAACCCCTACAAACTACACACAAAAGGAAATAATAATTCAGTAGAGTACCAGGATGCAAAATCAATACACACAAATGTGTGGCATTTCTGTATACGTACCAAGAGTCAGAGGAAAGAGAAAAGACTCTATCCCCTTTTGGTGTTTATGTACACTCCTAGCAAAATGCAGACATATAAATCAGTAGTTAATTAATATGAGAGGGGGAAAATCAATTGTATGTCTCAAAGTTTCTCAAAACACAAACTGAATCTTTTTAATATATAGGCTGTGTATTTGATATGCGGACTCTCTCAAAAGCCTAGACCAAGTAGATTAGAAGCATCCAATAGCACAACTATATACAAGATACTGGATACTGTACAGCAAACCATAACAAAGGGACTTTTCAAAGTTAACCCAATTAACAAATAATGTGATGATAACATTAACTATCGATTGTCTTTTTGAACCCTAAGACAGCAGGAACCTCACATCTCCACTATAGAGCCCCTACTTCCCCCAGTCCTGGAACCCTTGGATAGGGCCCACTTTCCCGTATGCATCTCCCAATCCAAACCAAATAATATTGCATCCGCCGATCACAACCTAACCAACGCAACGATTGCCACCTCAACATGCTTCACTTCAGACTGTGTCCAGAGACTTCACATGTGGAATGACAACCCTTCAGCTTCATTACTCGGGTGAGACCTTTCCTTTTATAGTACACTCTAATTTCATCTCAGGTAGTTCACTTTCTAACAAAGTCCCAAAACCTAGATATACACCAGTTTCTGTGAGAGAGAGCTTATGTGCACATGTATCCATAAACTACTGCAAAATATATACCTGAAAGCAGAAGTACACTAGAGTTTGCAGTGAGTACCTCCCTAACACTTCCTTTCCACTATTCCAAGCTTGGGATCCATGATTGCTCAACAAATTGTTTGGCTTCGTATGTTAACTCTCTTTTCAATCACCAGGTTCCAGATGCCACCAGGATGCTGGCCAGGCTTCCCTGGATTGAAGACCCCACCAATGTGTCCTGGAGCTCAGCTTCCCCAGAGACACACCTTACTAGGGAAAGAGAGAGGCAGACTGGGAGTATGGACCGACCAGTCAACGCCCATGTTCAGCGGGGAAGCAATTACAGAAGCCAGACCTTCTACCTTCTGCAACCCTCAACGACCCTGGGTCCATGCTCCCAGAGGGCTAGAGAATGGGAAAGCTATCATGGGAAGGGGTGGGTTATGGAGATTGGGTGGTGGGAATTGTGTGGAGTTGTACCCCTCCTACCTTATGTTTTTGTTCATTAATCCTTTCTTAAATAAAAAATTTAAAAAAAAAGAAAAGACTCAATCCCATAGACAATCAAACCCCCAAAGACAAAATATCTTGAGGTGAACCTCACGAAGGAGGTGACGGACCTTTACAGAGAAAACTATAAGACATTGCTAACAGAATTACAGACTGGCACATAGAGAAGAGAATTCCTTGTTCCAGGACTGAAAGAATGAGTGTTGCTAAAATGGTTATTGTAAAGAAAGATAAAAGACATCGAGCAGATGATTTCACTCATATGCGGAATCTTGACAATTGATGTACATGAATTCATAAACCAAACTGTTTCTAAGACTTTGTGAGAACTATAGTGTTAATATTTGGGTGGCGGGAAGGCAGAGACACAGAACTTGAGTAATAGGAGTGTTGTGGAACTCCAACCTGTAATCTCACAATCTTGTAAACCATTATTAATCTCAAATAAAAAAGTGAAAAAAGCAGGGAAGGGGAAGTTAGAGAGGGAGAGAGACATCTGCAGTATTGCCTCTCCACTCATGAAGCTTTCCTCCTGCAGGTGTGGAGCTAGGGCTTGAACCCAGGACCCTACACATGATGGGTGCTCTCGGGTGCTCTATTGTCCAGCCCCTCTGGTTTTATCTTCTTGGATAGAGAAAAGGAGAGAGAGAGACCTGTAGCACTATTTCATGGCTAGTGAGTGGGGACCAGGGCTTTGAGCCTGACCGTTGCACACAGTAACATCTGCACTCACTCAGGTGCAGCACTGCTTGTCACCCACAGTGGACAAATTTGAACTTGACTTCAATGCCTACTTCTGAAACCCATATATTGCAATGAACCCAAGTCACTCTTTTCCGGCCTCAAAGAGCAAGTGTCCAGACCTCAGTGCTATGGTGGCAGGAGTGGCCTCAATCAAGAGGCCAGCATATCTGTGGTTGGTGGAGATGCCGCTGGTGCCCTCACTGAGCTCCGCAGAGTGGCCTGTCCTAACCAGACTGAATAGGGCAGCCTTCTCCTCCTTAGGATGCTACCCTTGACCTTGGTTTATGCTAGTTCATTCATGCTTTCTTCACGCTCTTTGTCTTCTATCTGATAAGGCAGAGGGAAATGGAGAGGGGAGGGGGAGATAGAGAGGGAGAGTGGAGGGGGTATGGGTGGTGGCACACCAGGTTAGGCTCACATAGTAGGAAGTGCAAGGACCCACACAAGGATCTGGGTTTGACTCCCCAGCTGCCCACTTGCAGGGTTAGTCACTACACAAGTAGTGATGTATGTCTGCAGGTGTCAGTCTTTCTCCCTATCTCTCCCCCTCCTCTCAATTTCTCTCTGCCCTATTTTTTTTTAAAAAAGCAAACTTGGTGTTTTCTGAACTGAATACTCTGCAGATCAAGGTCTTTTCATGAGATGAGATAAAGTCAAATCAAATTCCAACTTTACAAGAATCCAGACAAAATATGCACAGACCCA
Organism: Erinaceus europaeus; assembly: GCF_950295315.1. Classification (NCBI taxonomy): domain Eukaryota; kingdom Metazoa; phylum Chordata; class Mammalia; order Eulipotyphla; family Erinaceidae; genus Erinaceus; species Erinaceus europaeus. The sequence continues at coordinate 87,597,730 of NC_080166.1, forward strand.
CTTTTGGGGACACCAGAGACCTTAGTATAAATGAGAGGGACAATTCAGAGCCCTATTGGATCAATGGATGGAAGGGACTGGATCGTACTGAAGGAATCCTGCTTGTGTGACCTCCACCCTGGCCACAGGCACTGTTTTCACCTTTGAAACTCAGATGAAGTTTCTGATTGCTGCCTAATGGCAAGCTACAATCATGTCCTTCGTTTTAGCTTCACCTTTCCTCCCCCTGCAGGTGGGGCACTGGGCTCTAAGCTTGGTCCTTGTGCATGCAAGTCTGGGAACTCCATGGGGTTCATCACTGCCCAGCACCCAGCAGAGGTTCTCATATAGCCTTATTCCTAGCAGGGGGTTTGAACAGTGCAGGAGACAGAAGGGACTGGCCCCAGGGACAGAGGGTAGGGGAGCCAAGGCAGAGCTGCAGGACCCCTGTGTCTCTGTGGCCAGCTCATGAGACAAGAACCTGGTGCCTCAGGCCTGGTGCTCTGCCCAGTGAACTGTCCCTTGCCTCACTCTAGGTCGTGGCAAGGAAGCTGCCAAGAACAGACCCTGTGAACACCCTGCAAACAGCCTCCCCACATAAACACGGAAGGGGAAGTCCAGTGGGAGAATTGTCCCCAGCCTAGGCACTTCTATAAATGTTGCCGCCTTGTGGACACAGAGTAGAATGCATCTGAAGGGAGAGAAGAGACAAGCAAAGGGCTCCTGTATTTCTCTGAATATTGTCTTCATCGTCTTTTCCTGACACAGATCCAGTGAGAAAAACACAGAGTCACCCCAGAACAGTGCTCAGCTGAAGGACTGGTGGTACAGGGGATTGAAACTGAGATCTTGAAGCCACAGGCATCAAAGTGTTTGGCAGAGCTCTGAAGTTAGCTCCTATGCCCAAGGTTTTCTTAATGTAAATATTTGTATTTTATTGTATTATTATATTTGGCTACTGAGAGACATATAAAGGCACACACACAGAGAGAGAGAGATACTAGCTACTAAGCTGTCTCCCACCCCAAGGAGTTATTTTTAAAATATGTTTATTTTACTTTACTTTGTTAATAATTTTCATAATTAGAGAGAGGATTAGAGAGACAGATGATAAGTACTAGGCAGTCACTTCTGCCCAAGCTCTCCTTTCTCATGTACTATTTTATCCTATATTATTTTATTGTTATCTTTAGTAACTAGAGCTAGAGTTACAGAGAGAAAGATGCAGAGACCAAGATGGGCAGGAATAGATCAGATAGTGGTGATGTGAAGAGACTCTCTTACCTGAAGCTGAGGTTTAGAATATCTAGGACTCAGCCCCTCTGAGAAGTAGCACCTGTGAGCCAGGCCCCTCGCCTAAACCACCCGCACCTGTGCAAATCTGAACCAGTCTTGGTGGTGCTCCAGCCAAGAGCTCCAGGCTGCTTGACTGCATCTCCCTCCCTGTTCCAGCCTCAGCTTCTCCTGTGCAGATTCCTGCACCAGCTCTACCTCTCCCTTTATTTGAGAGTGTTTTGATTGATTTAGAGGCAGAAAGGGAGAAAGGGAGAGAGAAAAACAGGTGTTACATGGTGGTGGTTTTTTTTTTTTGTTTGTTTGTTTTTTGTAAGCCAGGCTTATCCTTGCAATGATGGTTGATCCTGTTTGCTGGTGCAGTGCTAGTGCTAGGACCCGAGTCGCTGTCTCCCGCCTCAGGGTGCCCCTACTGCATCACAGGTGTGAGCAGTGTTTGGTGAATCTGTGCATTTTACATGTTCAAATACACTGTGGAGGGAATTCTGCAGCCCCTATTGTCCAAAAATGTTTAGAAACCACCGCCCAAATTGTGCTGTTTTGCTGCCTTCTTGGGGACATGCTGCAGAATCCATGGGAGGCCAGAAATTACAGTCTTTGAGTTGCAAAGCTAAAGAGACTAGCCAAGGACTATCTGCCAGGCCCTGAGACTCTTCCCAGCAGCCTGCTGCCATTCAACAGAAGGGGGCTGGATTCCCCAGGACCAGCTCTGGAACTCCTGCCATCCCTTAAAATGACCAGGGACTGGAGACACTGCCAGCTTACCCTTTCTTGACTCTCATTGGCCAGGGCTGTTTGGCTCCGCCCAGGGAGTGCGAGGGGAAGTCAAGCTCCAGATGGGTGACTGGCAATCACTGTCCAGGACTACCCACAGCGCCCTCCCCACCAACTTACTAGACAACATTGGCTAGGCCCGCCCCTGAGGGCCTAATCTGGGCTCTGTTCCTGGAAACGTGCAGGAAAGGCCACCTCTGTGCTCGCATTTACGTTTCCTTCAGATGGCTGGGTCATAAGGAGCTGCACAAGCTGTTATATACCAGAGACTTAGGACCCGCCCAGAAGCCGTGCCAGAAATCTTATTGGCCAGTGTCCTTAGGGCATGCCCAGGAGTGTCAGTGCTCCTGGTCAGTGATTGGCCAGTACTCCGGAGAACTGCCCACTTGGCTGTCCTCTCATGTTCACTGGGCAATGCCTCTAAGACCCTCCCCTGGAGCCCTTCTGCTTTAATATGATTGGCCTGAGAGTGCAAACACGCCCCCCCAGCTCTTATCTGGACTCTTATTGTTAAACTCATTCGTGAGGCCCACCATCTGGACAACTGCGCTTTAGTAGGCTAGGCCCTTTAGGCACACCCAGAAACCAGGCCAGCAATCTCATTGGCCAGTGTCTTTAGGGCACCGCCCATGAGCCTAAGGCCCCCTCCAGTGCTGCCCTCTTGTGGATATGCAGCAGAATGCAGCTGAGCATAGGAATTACGCTCTCAATGGAGTCTTCCCAGACCAATAGAGAAACCCCATCCTCCTGGAAAGCCAAATAAGGGATCACCAGACCCGAGAGGAAAGAACAAATGTTTTGGGAAGCCTGTGTGCAATTCAAACCTTGACATCCACGGTGGACAAAGACTGAGCTCTCATTCCACAAAAATCTCTACACAGAACTACGGGGTCTTCTGCCACCTTGTGGACATACAGCAGAATGCAGCTCAGCTCCCACACAGCAACTCCCAATGGAGTCTTCCCAGAAAACTACAGAAAGCAGGAGACTGGGAAGAGCAAAGTTCAGGAAAGCTTTAGGGGAAAGAACAGCAGTTTCCTGAGTCCAGTGTGCCCTTTATACATGCAAAAGCACTTGTGCAGAGTGAACTTGCTTTAGCATGGCACAGACAGGTTCAAGCCCAGTCCCTAAGACACTGAGGCAGGCTGTTGGGCTGGGGGTTTCCTCCCTCCCTCTGTCTCTCTCCTGACGACATTGGCATATGAGTGTGTGTGCATGGGTGTGTGATTTAAATGTTTTCATTTTTTATTATTGTATAGGGACAGAGGAATTTAAGGATGAGAGGGAGACAGAGAGGGAGAGAGGCAGAGCGACACCTGCTGCCCTGCTCCAGCACTTGTGAAGCTTTCCCCCTGCAGGTGGAAACTAGGGGCTTGAACCTGTGTCCCTGTGCCTGGGAACAGTGTGCTCAGCAGTTGGTGCCAACACCTGGCCCCTCATGGGTGTAATCTACTGGGAAAAAAATCAGCATGAAAAAACAAAACACCAGTGATGATAAACTCTCTCTCTCTCTCTCTCTCTCTCTCCAGAAAGGAAAACACAAAGCAGAGCTTGGACTATCATTGGTGTATTGCACCAAAGTAAAGGACTCTGGGGTGGATGGGGGAGTGACAGGTCCTCAAACATGAAGGTTGAGGAGGACCTAGGGTGGTTAGATAGTTACATGGAAAACTGAATGAGCTGGGAGGAGATGCACCTGGTTGAGCCCCCATGTGACAGAGCAAAGACCCCATTTTGAGCTCCTGGCCCCCACTTGCTGGGGGAAAGCCTGGCGAGTGTTGAAATAGGGCTGCAGGTGTCTCTCTGTCTCTCTCCCTATCCCCCTTCCCACTCAATTTCTTTTTACAAAATATTTATTCCCTTTTGTTGCCCCTGCTTTTTATTGTTTTAGTTATTATTGTTGTTGTTGTTATTGATCTCATCATTATTGGATAGGCCAGAAAGAAATCGAGAGAGGAGGGGAAGACAGAGAGGAGGAGAGAAAGACACCTGTAGACCTGCTTCACCACTTACTTATGAAGCAACTCCCCTGCAGGTGGGGAGCTGGGGCTGCAAATGGGATGCTTACCCAGGTTCTTGTGCTTTGCACCATGTGGGCTTAACCTGCTGCATTACCACCCGGCTCCCTCCCACTCAATTTCTGACTGTTTCTATCTAATAAATAAAAATAACTTAAAAAACAATAAAATATAAAAAGAAAACATAAATATTACACATGTACCAACTACTGCATTTTACTGATGACTGTAAACCATTAACCCGCCAATAAAAAATGAGATTTAAAAATTAGTTTTAAGTAAAATAAAATTGGAGATAATTATTTAGGACCTTGGATTTCAAATCCATTTTTTATCTGATGTCAACCTCATGAACAATCTAAGACAAAGTCTTGCTTTCTGACAGGAAATATTTTGTGCAGCAAAACACACTGTCAATTTAAAATCAAAGTCATCTGAGCAGAAGAACATGCTTCATATGGGATATCTGAGAAAAGAAATGGGCAGGATCTAGGAAGGAGTTGGACAAAACAAAAACAAAGAAACCACAGGGAGCCCAAACTATGGCGGAAACATCTAGACAGACTAAGGAGAAAGTGAAGGCTGCTTCAGAGCTTCCTGACACTTGAGTGCTCATAGAAATTCAGATTTATGGAGAATGAAAGCAAATGCGTGTCTATTGAACCTTAGTCCTGAAAACACAGAGGCAAGCTCTGTGCAGGATGGATACAATAAGGGGGATATTTGAAATGCAGCATCCAGAAATACGTTTTGTTTCTTTTCAAATGTAGTGAAACCCTCTTCCAGGAGCGTGTCCAAGATCTGATAAGAATATTAGGTAAATATGTGGTAATTCTGAATTAAGATCAAATACATTGGTCAACAATTCTTAAATTGCAGTATAATATTTTAAAAGCTCTGTGACAGACAGCAAAACTCTTGTCTGTGAAGTTGCAGGTTTGATTCCCAGGTCTTCCAGGCTTAACTGCTGCTCTGTTTTTTTTTCTCCCTTGATTCATACATGTATATATACCCCTTTATTATGATTTCTTAGACAGTCAGGCATGTATCTGTGGAGCCAGCATAATAGTTGTGCCCAAGACTTACACGTCTTGGGCTCCAGAGCTCCAGGTGGAACCCCCATGTTCACAAGCTAGAGCTGAGCCTGGCTCTGGCAGCTCTCTCTGTTTGTTTTCCTATCTATTTCTATCTGTCAGTTAAATACATAAATAAGTAAAATATTAATAAGAGAAAAAGCACGAGAGAGAGAGAGGAGTAAATAGAGGCTGGAAGAGACCACAGCACCAACACCTCCCCCCAGAGCTGTCACTAATAACAGGTCCACACCGGGCTTGTACAGAGGGTAGAGCAGCAGCCCTACAATATCCAAGGAACCTGGGGCCTCTGCCCCATAAAGACCTTTCTAAAAGACTGAGCACACAGGCTGTGAGCAAAATGTAGATATCTGGGACATGCCCGACCTCACTTGGAGCCGTGCTCTGCATTCCTCTCTCTTTCTCAAGAAAGAAAGTTAAGGCACTTCAAAACAACACAGGTAAACCGACCAGCTCAGCAACACAACAGTGGCAGTAGCCACCTTGCCACTTGATGGTCACCACTCCAGAGACACTGGCCACCAAGCTTTGTGCTGAGGCCTTTGCCAGCATCTCCCAGGAGCTGGCACTCACTCCAGGCTCTGGTCCTCACAGCCCCACCCATTGGTCTACCCAGCATCTGCCCTCTGCTGCCCTACCAGACCACGACGGGTATGTGCGGATATGCCCAGAGCTCACCTCCTCTGATCGCTCAGCACAGCTGCTAGGTAGCCACCCTCACCTACAACCTACCTACAGACACCCAGGTGGTCAGGAGCTAGCCAGGAAGCCCAGACTCTGGCCAGGCAGGACTGGGGACACAGCAGAATGGGATATGCAAAGAGCCCCTCAGGTCTGAGTCTCCATAATCCCAGGTTCAATCCCCTGCACCACCATCACCCAGAGCTGAGCAGTGCTCTGAAAACATGAAAGAAAGAACACAAAGGAAAGATGAAAACAATTAAGTAGAGCAGAGCAGGAGATACTTAGCCCATCTGGGACAATTCCGACCATGGCTGAGGGCTGGGTGCACCTTATCATATGTGCTATAGTGATTCTCTGGTTCTCTCTCTCTCTCCCCACCGCCACCCCCCCCCTCTCTCACACACACACACACACACACACACACACACACACACTGAAAACATACACAAATGGCTGCCTCTCTATGGAGAAGCTTCAAGATTTCTGGAGCAGTTTATGTTCTCTGTAACTTCCTTACAGTCCTTCCCACCCACTGTCACACACCTCTTTCTAATAAAGACAATCCAGAGTGAGATCATCCCATATTCATCCTTCTGTTTCTGACTCACAGGCGGGAAGTTGAAAAACAAGATCAGAAGGGAAAACACTAAGCAGAACTTGGACTGGAGTTGGTGTATTGCACCAAAGTAAAAGACTCTGGGGTGGAAGGGGGGAGGGTTCAGGTCCTGGAACAGGATAGCAGAGGAGTTGAATTGTTATGTGGAAAACTGAGAAATGTTATGCATGTACAAACTATTGTATTTACTGTCAAGTGTAAAACATTAATCCCCCAATTAAAAAATTAAGCAAATTAAAAATTAAAAAAAGATAATCCAGAAGGGGCATTTGGAATCATGCAGGCACAGGGCCATAGGGATAGCTAATTTAAATGAGGAGATCAAATAAGAAAGCACGAGTGTTAGACTTGGAAACAGAATGCCCCTTTTTAATCTCTGGCATTGCATCTGCAAGGCGTGTGCCAGAATGATGCTCGGGTTCTCTCTCTGAGTAGAAAAGGCAAGGGTGTTTGCCTCTCTGCAGTGGTAGCTGGGTTCTTTCCCAGCAAGTTGACCTGTACAGTGTCCCTGGGGATGGAAAGAGGTTCTGTGTCTTTGCCAACATTCTGTTTTTAGAGGGACAGGACAAGGCAAGAAGGAGCCATCTCAGGCACAGAATAGTTGCTTCTAGGAGCATATGCAGCCCTGATTCTTTCCTGGTTCTCGTGATGTGGGGTGAGGACATCCCAGGGCTGCATTCCATGTACCTGCTGCACAGCAGTGGTAGCCAGAGTGCCCAGCTCTGTGACTAGCACTACTGACTGTAGACAGGAAGTATCAGCAAGGTTCTTAGCGACCCAAAGGAAGGGATGGGGGTGCACCCAGAGGAGAAGTGGATGCATCCAGGGCAGGATAGATGGGTGCAGAATAAGCAGACACCAACAAATAATCACAAACACTCAAACTACCAAACCCTCAGGTAGGGGTTTCACTATCAGGTTCTGATATCTGGGGTTTTATTTATTTTTTTCTTCCTACTTTTTATTCAATAGGACAGAGAGAAATGGAGAGAGGAGGGGGAGACAGAAAGGGAGAGACATGCCTGCAGACCTGCTTCACTGCTCATGAAGCGCCCCCACAACAGATGTGGAGTGGGGCCTTGGAACATGTTTCTTGTGGGTCCTTGCACATAATACTCTGTGCAGTTAACCGGATGCATTGCCACCCAGCCCTCAGTCGCTTGTTGTTGTTTTTAATAATCTACTTATTTAACACAGAGACAAGAGCATCACTCTGGGACATGCAGTTCTGAGGACCAAACTCAACACCTCCTACCTGAGAGTCCAAGGCTCTATCCACTGCACCACTTCCTGGTCCATTCGTATCTTTACCTCTTTGAGAGTCAAGTCCTTGGATAGCTCATAAATTTAAAAGAAAATGATACCTGCAGATCCTAACAAATGTCAGGACCTTCTGTAACTAGTAAATCTATTTGGAGGGCTGCTTAATCTTTGAAAAATCTAATACCCAACTAGATATGAGGAAGAATTCAGTGACAGTTTACTTTGTGCTTGTTTGTTGCCAGAGCCTGCTCCACTCTGGCTGATGGTGATGCTGGTGATTGAACCTAGGACCTCAGAACCTCAGGCATGAAGTTCACTTGCAGAACCACTGTGTTGTCTCCCCAGTTTAGTGTAAGGTGTTCTTAAGAAGACTGTGTCTGAAATCTGTTCAGATCTTGTGAGCCCCAGAATTGCTGGGAATCAACTTTTTTTTCACTGCTGTGGCAGGACTTTCCATGCAAAGACATCTTCAAAAATACCTTGGGATGAATCAAATGAAGGAGGTGAAGGGCCTTTACAACAAAAACTGTAAGACACTGCTAAAAGAAATAGAGAAGGAAAAACAGAAGTAGAAGAACATTCCTTGTTTCTGGATCAGAAGAATAAACATTATTTAAATGACCATTCTATCAAAACAAAATACTACAATTTCAATGCAATCCATATCAAAATTCCATTGGCATATTTCAAGCAAGTTGAACAACTTGTCCAATATTCTGTGTGAAAACACAAAAGGCCACAAATTGCTCATGCACTTCTGAGAAAAAAGGAAAAATATGGAGGGGTCACATTCCCCAACTTCAGTTTATACTGCAAAGCAATAGTAATCAAAACAGCATGGTACGGGAATAAAAACGTACCCTTGAATCAGTGGAGCAGAAACCAAAGCCCAGAAATGAGCCCACACAAACACAACCACCTAACAGATGACAAAGGGCCCAAACTCTTCAAGGGGGTAAAGAAGGCCTCTTCAACAGGTGGTGTTGGGAAAACTGGACAGCCACATGTGGAAAAGGGAAAGCGGACCACCACCTGACACCACACACCAAGGTCAAGTCAAAATGGATTAAAGTTCTAGATATTAAGACTAGTAACTATAAAATTCATATAAGAAAACATTGGTGAAACTTTGCAGGACCTTCACATCAAAAATGTGTTTGGAGACTCAACCCCCCTGGGCATGGGAAATAAAAATAAGAGTAAATAAATGGGATTACATGAAACTAAAGAGCTTCTACACATCAAAAACAAACTACACCAGGATATCTAGGCAACCCAGTAAATGGGAGAAGGTATTTGCACATCACACACCAGACAAGTGACTGATATCAAACATTTAGACAGAATTGGTACAGATCTATGAAAGAAGCAAAATAAACCCATGAAAAAGTGGGCCAAAGAACTAAACAGACAGCTTTCTAAGGATGAGACATGACCCACAGACACATGAAGAAATGCTCCACTTCACTTATCAGTAGAGAAATGCAAATTAAAACTCCAGTGAGATCCCATCTCACAGCTGAGAGAATGGCCTCCATCAATACACCAGGAAAGGACAGGTGCTAGAGAGGCTGTGGGGACAAGGGAGCTCTGCTCCACTGCTGGTGGGGATGCAAACTGGGGCAGCCCCTGTGGAGACTGTGGAGAGTCCTTAAACAAATAATCACCTTATGACCCAGCAATGCTACTCTTGGGCATTTACCCAGTGCACACTCAAGCACATTTTTAGGGGCATTTTTTTTTTTACCAGAACAGTGCTCAGCTCTGGCATATGGTGGTGCAGGATGATTGAACCTGGGACTTTGGAGTCTCAGATATGAGAGTCTCTTTCCATAAGCATTATGTTATCTACCCTACCACCTCACAAACTAATCAGAAGGGACATATGCACCTCTAATGGTTATGCTAATGACTTTTATACCTGAGATTCTGTGATTCAAGTTCAGTCCCTTGTACCACTATTAGGCAGAGCTGAGCAGAGTTCTGGTATATATGTATGTGTGTGTGTGTGTGTGTGTTTTCTAATTAACTGACTTAGTTTGCTATGAAAATGTGTGCAAATGCATACCTTGCCTTAAAAAGCAGCTTTGTTTATATAAGATCATCTTCATTAAAATGGGAAAATTCATAATATTGATGGTCAAAATGAACATTGAGATTCTGAGGTCTATTTAGTCAGTGAATTTTAGAATGTGGCAGAAATTATTTGACACAGTGAAGGGGTCTTTATGCTTTCTTAATGCTCTTTTACCTCTAGATGTAAGAGTCTATAGTTTCTAATCAGGTGTTTCAAAGGAAACTGAATGTGTGATTATTGGCCTGTAAGCCTAAACACAGATAGACTTTGCATTACTGCATCACATCGCATCTCTGTGTATGAAGATTCCGTGCTGGAGTGAGCTGGAGTATTGCTCCCATGTGTCTTTGTTCAGGCAGGGTTTTGTTTTAGGTGATTAAAACGTACTCATAAGCAAGTTTAGTACTCCCTCTTGTGATGGCGACCAATACTGAGTTTGGCTTAAAAGAGCAATTTTTATTATAGCTGCGGATGACTGTTAAACACAGTGTGACTAGAAAACAAGGCTTAACACAGAGAACTGGAAGTATTTTTTATTGACAATGGAAAAGGCTTCTGTTACCATTATCTTTTTGATTGAATCCGTTCAACGAAAAATGGACATGGAACACAGAAGGAATGTACGTGCAAACAGAGCAAAGGAAATACAGAAAGGAAACTCTTCCTGACCAAAGTTTGGCGCTTAATAAGATCAAGCAGCAGGAAATCAGCAGTTGGCTAAGTGGTAGTCGCCAATAGGTTTTGACTTTGACATCTCCCATTGAAACAAAGAATAAACCACAGTAACACCACCAAATAAAGCCACAGGGGAAGAGAGGACTCTTCTGGAGTTGTTTACACTACATAAGCTATCGATTCTCTCATTCATTTCCTCTGACAGACTGACTTCAGGGAAGCCACAACCATCCCCTCTGGGCTCAAAGCTGCGCATGTCAGCCCTGACCTGGTGGATGCCATTTCTCTGAGGAAGGGCAGAGCATCCTGGGCTGGTTCTGCTTTCCCTTGAGGATGGTTCTCCCACTCGCTCATTCTCTGCGCAGTGCTGGCTGGAGCTTCAAGTGGCTCTTGGTAAAGATTTTTTTTTCTGTGTTCACAGGTAACAGGATAATGTTTTTTTTTTCTTCTTTACAATATTTTGTTTTTAAATAATTATTTTAATTACTTTAACGTTTGTAAACAGTTTGGCTTTGTTTTGTATGGAAAAAGGAGATTGAGCCATCACAGTGCTATTTTAAAGAGATAGGACATCCCTGATTGCCTAGTTATTTTAATTTTTTTTGGCTCCAGTTCCAAGGTAAGTCATTCTGTTTTTACATGATCAGAGGCAGGTTTTCAGCTTTAAGTATTGACAGACTTGAAGGAAAAACACGTGGAAGCATGAACCATGCCTCTAGGAAACATATTCAATTTGACTGTTAACAATTCAAAAACCGTAAAAACGGTGGAATGGTAAAATACAAATAGTACTTGGAATTGTCTGATGTTTGCACTTGTGACTCCATGAACCATATATTTTATTTTTTAAAAAATCATATTTATATCCATTTACATAAGACTTACACATTTAAAAAGAAATACGTACACAGTAAGACAGAAAGGCCTAGTATATTACAAGAACACATGAGAAAAACAGGTGGTTCCATTTCATAAAAGCATCTCTTGCACTTCAGATGCAAATGTTTCTTCTTATTCAAACGACTGATGCATTTTTCTTACGATCGCAGTAATCAGATCAAACATAAGATCTGATTTCACACCCACCCACCCCCACCCCCACCCCCAGAAAAAAAAATCACATTTTCAGCTTTTTGTGAGCCACCATGTGTCACTCCTGCAAGTGCATGCAGTCTTCCGGAGGTTTTCCCTGCTGGCTGGTCTCCGCTGGTAGTGCACTTCAGGTAGAATAGGCAGAGAAGACCACATCTGAAACAGGGAATGGGCAGCATCAGCTCAGGAGAGGCTCAGGCTGGACAACTCCCTTCTGCTACAGTCGAGCGACTTCCCTGCACCCTGCCCGTTCTATGCCCAGAAGGGTTAATATGCCACCTGGGGGTCTAGGCAATAGCCAGGGTCATCAGCACCTGTGACCTTGCTGCCGATTTCTGTGCTCATCCACCTTTGAGGACGTTTAAAAAGACACAGAGCATCTAGGTCAGTGACAGGACCCCTGCCATCCTGTCCAGTCCTAGGAAGCTTAGGACTAGTATTCCTGATAGGAAAGAGCATTATAGCCCACATCACTTTAGCAACCAAAGTGTTAATGCGCTAACAGCAAAAAACAAACAAACAGAAAAACCGAAACCGACCCTCCTAGATGAAAGGATTGTAAACAAATGCCTTTTTTTCACTTCATGAAAAAACAAAAAACAAAAAACCAGGAAACATGAGCATCATGCACAGGACATAGGCTGCAAGTAGGGTAATTCTACCCAATGTTTTAAGAGCTGAGAAGCAAGCACAACTCATCAGAGGGAGTCATCTTTTGGGGACTAGTGACATATCTGTAGTTCCTGGGGAAATTATCAAGGGATGTGCAGAAGGTTCTTTTTTTTGTTTTTGAAAGTTTCTCATTTAACCCAATCATTGTAAACTTTAGGTCATGCCTAATTAGATGCTGTTATTAAAATTTTTCATGTTAGGGTTTTATATTCTGAAATCAAATATCTCACCTGAAAGCTTTCTGTGTTATTACCACCAGCTGCAAACAGTGACTCTAAAGACCATCACCATCCTGCCGTATGGCTCTTATTAGTCAATCAAGGCAATGAATTCATTCACAGCACATGGTGAGCTGTGTCTTTGTCAACCACCTGTGCACACTTGGCTCTTACCATTGCTTCATGCAGCCTTTTTTCCCCCCAAGATATTACTTCATTTAGCAATATTGGCAAAGTACCATTTTAGGTTAAAGTTTCATTCACATTAAATGAAGTTGATCAGGGCCTGGCAGTGACATTCCTAGTTGAGTGCACATGCGACAGTGTGCAAGGACCTGGGTTCAAGCCTCTGGTCCCCACCTGCAGGGGGAAAGCTTCACAAGTGGTGAAGCAGGGCTGCAGGTGTCTCTCTGTCTCTCTCCCTATCTATTTCCCCCTTCCTCTCAACTTCTGGCTCTCTATGCAGTAAATAAAGAAAGGTAATTTAAAAAGTGAGGTTTATCCATACAGACATTTTTATATGACTTCAGAAGTACAGTCCATGAAATAGTTCTCTGAATACAAACACGATATATCTTCTGAAAAAAATATGTCAGTTTTACTACTCATCCTACCATCTTTATAAAGTAATTTCACTTGGTCCCTGTGTTAGTTCCAGACATTTAAAATTCCTATTTGTTTTCCACAAAGGATTTTGATAAAAATAAATTCAATGATCATATTTTTTAGTTCAACTTCTCTCTTTAATTTGGAACCAGCTCAAATCATTCTCCTACTTTACCACTGTTGAACTGTGTACCTACTAGGGTTACTTTTCTTTTTTTAAAATATTCATTTATTCCCTTTCCTTGCCCTTGTTGCTTTTTTATTGTTGTAGTTATTATTGTTGTTGTTATTGATGTTGTTGTTGTTGTTGAATAGGACAGAAAGAAATGGAAAGAGGAAGGGAAGACAGAGGGGGAGAGAAAGGTAGACACCTGCAGACCTGTTTCACTGCCTGTGAAGCAACTCCCCTGCAGGTGGGGAGCCGGGGGCTCGAACTGGGATCCTTACCCAGTCCTTGGGCTTTGCGCCACATGTGCTTAACCCGCTGTGCTACCACCCGACTCCCGGGTTACTTTTCTTAAGAAAATATTTGCGTAAACCTGTAATACACTGTAAGAGCTGCCTCTCATTAACCAAGTACTATGTCTACACGTCTCAAATGCCACTAGAAAGCAGAAAGCAGTGTGGTTGTAACCCACTGATCTGTAATCAGCTTATTAACAGGCGTCTTCATCAGGCCTAGAACCAGCAGACAGTGGGGGCTGGGACCCTGACTCAGAGCTGGCTCTTTGCCCTTTAGCAATCCAGTGGGATTGCTCCCTTTCTGACTGCAAGACGCCACCCCACACACTGCCCTGCATGCTGGCTGGCCTGTGTCTGTTCCATTCTGATTCTTGCTGTCTGGGGAGCTTGTTTTTGTTGGCCAAGGTAAACTACTCACAGCAGGTCAGTGCTGTCTCCTTGGAGGGGCTTGTCAACATGAGTATGTGCGGACAGTGGAGTTGTCTAGCCTCTGCAGTCTCGATGAGGCAACTGCGAACGGAGAAAAGGCTTTAGCAGGACGTGGAGGCGTGTCACAAAAACTGCATGTGAGGAAGGTTCTGCTTTTCCTTTTTACCCCTCTTTTAAAGGGACCCTAGCTCCTACTCATGGTAGACCTTGCTCTCAGATACTTGTGGCCCTCTTTCTCTAGAGACTTGCCAAGGACAGTGAACGTTACCAGTGTCAACTGAGCTTTGAGGGGTGCGTACTCCTCCCCAGAACACCAGCTTTAAATAGTGACCGTGTGTGAAGCAGAGCTGTGCTCCTAGTGAGTTTGCAGAGTTTTCTCCTCAAAGTCTAAGAGAGCTTCTCTAACTTCTAACACGTGAGAAGAAATGAAGATCACAGTGGAGGTTGGAACTAATTCTAAGGGCCAGGAGAGACATGACCTGAATGCAATAATACTTCCAAGTTGCTGTGTCAGTTGGGAAAGGGGACCGGAAAGAGCTTTGGTTAGCTGTCTCTTCCCAGAATGGCCATTTTCCTGGGTGAAGTGGAGAAAGCAAGCCTAATGTCCACAGAAGGAAGTCAGGACTGGGGAATGACTGTGGCTTTTGTGTTTGCTCAATTTTCTTCTTAAGGCTGAGCTTGTTCATTTAAGACCTTCTACCCTGGTCATGGATGAAAATATTTCTGTTTTATTTTTTATTATTGGATAGGAAAGAGAGAAATTGAGAGGGGAGGGGGAGATAGAGAAGGAGAGAGACAGAGAGACACCTGCAGCCCTGCTTCACCACTCGTGAAGCTTTCCCCCCTGTATGTGGATATGAATATATTTCTCTAGTCTGAGATTCTGAGGTGAAATATATGATTTCTAGTCTCCACACCTGTAGGGAGGCTTACAGAGGACATTAGTCTAACTCTGATCTCTAAGCTAACAATTTAATTTGGAAACAGAAGAGTAGAGAAACAGAAATCATGCCCGTATCAATGATCCTTCCTAGATGTGGACATTAGCAGAAATTGTCCTTTCTCAGGATGAATTTCTCTGGAGTGTGGATTAAATGCCATGACTTCATGCATTAGTAATATACAAGGGCCTGGATTTTGATGAAAGCAAAGTAAAAGTCAAGCAGAGCAAAAGCATCCGAGGAAAAGAACCAATTCCAGAAAGCTGTGCAAGGCCAGAGAGGAATACCAGCATTTGCCACACGAGCTTTTACTTCATCAGCAAGAATGCAAAGCTACTGTACCATCCGTTGGCATTTTTCTGGAGTGCCCAGATGTTGTAGTGAGTCTGAATCCAGCCGGTAGTGTCTCTGAGGACCCTGGCATCATGCTGATTCCGTGGACCTCCCGGGGAGGGAACTGCCTTCTCCAGGTTGAGCCACGCCTGAAATTCTTGTCGTCACTCTGCCAAAACAGTTAAGAGTTTGAGCAGAGAAGGATATATGTACATACAGGTTCACAGCTACATTATCCACACTAGCCAAAATTTGGAAGCAACCAAAATGCCCTTCTACAGATGACTAGATAAAAAAGTTATGGGGGGGGGTTCCAGGAAGATGGCGGACTGAGAAGCTGCTAGCAGCGTGTGCTCTGATCACATCTTCTGGAAACAGTAGGATTTTCTACCTTTAGCAGGCCAGTCAATAAGGGGTCCTAGTGGTGACACCAAAGAGGTGACTATAATTTAATTTGGGTTAAGAATTAGAGTAAAGGTGGCACGGACTAGTGGGCAGGCTGCTCCAGACTTCGCAGGCGGCAGCGGGCAAGGCGGGTGCGCCGGGCATTGTCCTCCACCCGGGAAGGCGGCTCCTCCACCGGTTGCAGAGCGCTGCTGGGCGGCCGGCTGAGGACCCGGAGGGAGCACTATAGCTTGGGGGCTTTCTCTTGGGAGTTTCCAGGGACCACAGCGACCCTGAGGGCAGATCCAAAGACTTCTTAAGTATAGCTCTCATTGGATCAAAGGACTTGGAGCTAGTTTTCATTTTTGAGAAATCCTTTAAAAAAGTCTGGAGGGGGGGTTTCCCGGAAGATGGCGGACTGAGAAGCTGCTAGCCGCTAAGCTCTGAACACATCTCCTGGAACAGTAGGATTTTCTGCCTTTAGCAGGCCAGCCAATAAGGGCTCATAGCGGTGACAAGGAGGTGACTATAACTTAATTTGGGTTAAGAATTAGAGTAGGGGAAAAAAATTCTTTTTTCTTCCTTTTAATTTTCAAGCATACCTCCTTCCCCCCCCATAAGCAGTCCCTGGGGACCAGTTCCTAGCAGGATACCCCCACACCATCAAACAGGGTGCTTTTTTGAATCCAATGATACACATTTGGGAAGTTCCTTGCACTGCTCTTTAATTACAACTCTTTTTCTTATCTTCTCCCTTTTCTCTCTCTTGTCTCTCACTCTTTTTTTTTTAATCTTGTCATACACTTCTTCCTTCTTCTTTGCCTTTCTGAATTTGTGAATTACTTTGGGGAAGAAATCTGACTCAGAGTGGACTCTCTATGTGTGTATCTCTG
This sequence comes from Erinaceus europaeus, assembly GCF_950295315.1. Taxonomy (NCBI): domain Eukaryota; kingdom Metazoa; phylum Chordata; class Mammalia; order Eulipotyphla; family Erinaceidae; genus Erinaceus; species Erinaceus europaeus. Next base: position 87,614,233 of record NC_080166.1, read on the forward strand.
CTCTAGTTCCCTTTCCCCTCTTGTTATCCCTAGAATATACAGTGGATAGTAGATTTGCTTAACTGTCTATTCTTGCTATCCTCTCTTTCTTTTCTTTCTTCACTGGGATTTGGTTACTATTTTTTCACGGACTGGAGAAATTGTTTGGCTAACTGGTAACGATTAAACTACTTCAATACTTTCTTCAGTTGCTACTGTAATTCCGGAGGTTGGTGAGTGCAATTGTCATAAAGGTATTTAGTACAGTGTTACTTGTGCTCAAGACACAACAACTGAGGAACAATAGAGCATAAAAAAAGAAACACATAAATAAAAAAATGGGTAGATCAAAAACAAATAAAACTGCTACTCCAATGAATGAAGACAAGAGCCCAGAAGAAACTACAAATCAGCCAGAAGTAACCATAGATAAGAAAATTATGCAAGCAATAATAAACTTATTAATCACAGAAATGAAAACAACATTGGAGGAAAGGAATGGCAGTATTAGGGAAACAACAGTTGAGACCCCCAAGGAAAATACTGATTATCTTGAGGCAATTAGAGAACTGAAAGCTGAAATAGCTGTAATGAAGAAAGAAGCTGAGGCAAGGGAAAGCAGACTAACAGAAGCAGAAAACAGAATTAGTCAGACAGAGGATGAGTTAGAGAAAACAAAGAAAGAGGTGAAAGAGCTTAAAAAGAGATTGAGAGACACCGAAAACAACAACAGAGACATATGGGGTGATCTCAAAAGAAGTAACATTCGTAAAATTGGCCTGCCAGAGGAAGAAAGAGAGGAAGGGGAAGCAAACAGTCTAGAGGAAATAATAGAATAAAACTTCCCAGACCTGAATAACAGAAAGGACATCAAGATTCAAGAGACCCAGAGAGTACCAAACAGAATCAACCCAGACCTGAAGACACCAAGACACATCATAGTCACAATGAGAAGAAGTAAGGATAAAGAAAGGATCCTAAAGGCTGCAAGAGAGAAACAAAAAGTCACATACAAGGGAAAACCCATAAGATTATCTGCAGATTTCTCCACTCAAACTCTAAAAGCCAGAAGGGAGTGGCAAGATATCTATCGAGCCCTGAATGAAAAAGGGTTTCAACCAAGGATAATATATCCTGCTAGACTTTCATTCAAACTAGATGGAGGGATCAAAACCTTCTTAGATAAACAACAGTTAAAGGAGGCAACCATCACCAAGCCGGCCATGAAAGAGGTACTAAAAGACCTCTTATAAACAAGAACATCACTATAATACTTGCAATATATCAGAGCAAACAAATTTTTTTTAGAACAATGGCACTACAATACATTAAATCCATAATATCAATAAATGTCAATGGCTTAAAGTCACCCATCAAAAGGCAAAGAGTGGGGGGATGGATCAGAAAACATAACCCAACCATATGCTGCTTGCGAGAATCCCATCTGTCACAACAAGATAAACACAGACTTAAAGTGAAAGGATGGAAAACTATCATACAGGCTAACGGACCACAAAAAAGGGCAGGAACAGCCATTCTCATCTCAGACACGTAAGATTTTAAATTAAATAAAGTAATAAAAGATAGGCAAGGACATTACATAATGATTAGAGGATCAATCAGCCAAGAAGACTTAAAAATTATTAACATCTATGCACCCAATGAGGGACCATCTAAATACATTAAGCATCTACTGAAAGAATTTCAAAAATACATCAATAGTAATACAATAATAGTGGGAGACTTTAACACACCACTCTCACACTTAGACAGATCAACAAAGCAGACAACCAATAAAGATACAAGAGAATTGAATGAAGAGATCGAAAGACTAGACGTCTTGGGCATTTTCAGACTCCTCCACCCCAAAAAACTGGAATACACCTTCTTTTCAAATCCACATAACACATACTCAAGGATAGACCAGATGTTAGGCCACAAAGACAGCATCAGTAAATTCAAGAGCATTGAAATAATCCCAAGTATCTTCTCAGACCACAGTGGAGTAAAACTAACATTTAACAACAAACGGAAAATTATTAAAAGTCACAGAATTTGGAAACTAAACAACATGCTCCTTAAGAACCACTGGGTCAGAGACTCACTCAAACAGGAAATTCAAATGTTCCTGGAAACTAATGAAAATGAAGACACAACCTATCAAAATATTTGGGACACAGCTAAAGCAGTACTGAGAGGGAAACTTATAGCCATACAATCACATATTAAACACCACTAAGAAGCTCAAATGAACGACCTTACTGCACACCTCAAGGACTTAGAGGAAGAGGAACAAAGGAACCCTAAAGCAACCAGAAGGACAGAAATCACTAAAGTTCGACTAGAAATAAACAACATAGAAAATAAAAGAACCATACAAAAGATCAATGAAGCCAAATGTTGGTTCTTTGAAAGATTAAACAAAATTGACAAACCCCTAGCCAGACTCACCAAACAAAAAAGAGAGAAGACTCAAATTAATAGAATTGTAAACGATACGGGAGATATCACAACTGACACCACAGAAATCCAGAGAATCCTGCAAAACTTCTATAAAGAACTATATACCACCAAGCTAGAGAATCTGGAAGAAATGGAACAATTCCTAGAAACCTATGCACTTCCAAAACTGAACCAAGAAGAACTACAAAATCTAAATGCACCAATCACAGACAAAGAAATTGAAACCGTTATTAAGAATCTCCCCAACAACAAAAGTCCTGGACCAGATGGCTTCACAAATGAATTCTACAAAACTTTCAAGAAACAGTTAATACCCATACTTCTTAAGCTATTCCATAAGATTGAAGAAACAGGAATACACCCTTCCACCTTTTATGAAGCCAACATCACCCTGATACCAAAAGCTGATAGGGACAGAACAAAAAAGGAAAACTACAGACCAATATCTCTGATGAACATAGATGCCAAAATATTAAACAAGATCTTGGCCAACCAGATACAGCAACACATCAAAAAGATTGTTTACCATGACCAAGTGGGATTCATCCCAGGAATGCAAGGCTGGTTCAACATCTGTAAGTCAATCAATGTCATTCACCAAATCAATAAAAGCAAGGCCAAAAAACCACATGATTATCTCAATAGATGCAGAGAAAGCCTTTGACAAAATCCAACACCCATTCATGCTCAAAACTCTACAAAAAATGGGAATAGATGGGAAATTCCTCAAGATAGTGGAGTCTATATATAGCAAACCTACAGCCAACATCATACTCAATGGACAGAAGCTGAAAGCATTCCCCCTCAGATCGGGGACTAGACAGGGCTGTCCACTGTCACCGTTACTCTTCAACATAGTATTGGACGTTCTTGCCATAGCAATCAGGCAAGAGAAAGAAATCAAAGGAATACAGATTGGAAGGGAAGAAGTCAAGCTCTCACTATTTGCAGATGATATGATAGTATACATAGAAAAACCTAAAGAATCCAGTAGAAAATTACTGGAAGTTATTAGGCAATATAGCAAGGTATCAGGCTACAAAATCAATGTACAAAAATCAGTGGCATTTCTTTATGCAAACACTAAATCTGAAGAAGAAGACATCCAGAAATCACTCCCATTTACTGTTTCAGCAAAATCAATCAAATACCTAGGAATAAAGTTGACCAAAGAAGTGAAAGACTTGTATGCTGAAAACTATGAGTCGCTACTCAAGGAAATAGAAACTGATACCAAGAAATGGAAAGATATCCCATGCTCATGGATTGGAAGAATCAATATCATCAAAATGAATATTCTCCCCAGAGCCATATACAAATTTAATGCAATACCCATCAAAGTTCCACCAAGCTTCTTTAAGAGAATAGAACAAACACTATAATCATTTATCTGGAACATGAAAACACCTAGAATTGCCAAAACCATCTTAAGGAAAAGAAACAGAAATGGAGGCATCACACTCCCAGATCTGAAACTATATTATAAAGCCATCATCATCAAACCGCATGGTACTGGAACAAAAATAGGCACACAGACCAGTGGAACAGAATTGAAAGCCCAGAAGTAAATCCCAACACCTATGGGCATCTAATCTTTGATAAGGGGGCCCAAAGGATTAAATGGAATAAGGAGGGTCTCTTCAATAAATGGTGCTGGGAAAACTGGGTTGAAACATGCAGAAGAATGAAATTGAACCACTTTATCTCACCAGAAACAAAAATCAACTCCAAATGGATCAAAGACCTAGATGGCAGACCAGAAACAATCAAATACTTAGAGGAAAACATTGGTAAAACACTTTCCCACATACACCTCAAGGAAATCTTTGATGAATCAAACCCAACTGCAACGAAGACTAAAGCAGAAACAAACCAATGGGACTACATCAAATTGAAAAGCTTCTGCACATCCAAAGAAACTATTAAACAAACAGAGAGACCCCTCACAGAATGGGAGAAGATCTTCACATGCCATACATCAGACAAGAAACTAATCACCAAAATATATAAAGAGCTCAGCAAACTTAGCACCAAAAAAGCAAATGACCCCATCCAAAAATGGGCAGAGGATATGAACAAAACATTCACCTCAGAGGAGGTCCAAAAGGCTAACAAACATAAGAAAAACTTCTCTACGTCACTGATTGTCAGAGAAATGCAAATTAAGACAACACTAAGATACCACCTCACTCCTGTAAGAATGGCATACATTAAAAAGGACAGCAGCAACAAATGCTGGAGAGGATATGGGGACAGATGAACCCTTTTACATTGCTGGTGGGAATGTAAATTGGTCCAGCCTCTGTGGAGAGCAATTTGGAAAACTCTCAGAAGGCTAGACATGGACCTTCCATATGATCCAGTAATTCCTCTCCTGGGGTTATACCCCAAGGACTCCATAACACCCAACCAAAAAGAGGTGTGTACTCCTATGTTCATAGCAGCACAATTCATAATAGCTAAAACCTGGAAGCAACCCAGGTGCCCAACACCAGATGAGTGGCTGAGAAAGCTGTGGTATATACACACAATGAAATACTATGCAGCTATCAAAAACAATGAACCCACCTTCTCTGACCCATCTTGGACAGAGCTAGAAGGAATTATGTTAAGTGAACTAAGTCAGAAAGATAAAGATGAGTATGGGATGATCCCACTCATCAACAGAAGCTGACTAAGAAGATCTGAAAGGGAAACTAAAAGCAGGACCTGATCAAATTGTAAGTAGGGCACCAAAGTAAAAACCCTGTGGTGAGGGGTAGACATGCAGCTTCCTGGGCCAGTGGGGGGTGGGAGTGAACGGGAGGGATGGGTCAAAGTCCTTTGGTGGTGGGAATGGTGTTTATGTATACTCCTAGCAAAATGTAGACATATAAATCAGTAGTTAATTAATATGAGAGGGGGAAATCAATTGTATGTCTCAAAGTTTCTCAAAACACAAACTGAATCTTTTTAATATATAGGCTGTGTATTTGATATGTGGACTCTCTCAAAAGCCTAGACCAAGTAGATTAGAAGCATCCAATAGCACAGCTATATACAAGATACTGGATACTGTACAGCAAACCGTAACAAAGGGACTTTTCAAAGTTAACCCAATTAACAAATAATGTGATGGTAACATTAACTATCGATTGTCTTTTTGAACCCTAAGACAGCAGGAACCTCACATCTCCACTATAGAGCCCCTACTTCCCCCAGTCCTGGAACCCTTGGATAGGGCCCACTTTCCCGTATGCATCTCCCAATCCAAACCAAATAATATTGCATCCGCCGATCACAACCTAACCAACGCAACGATTGCCACCTCAACATGCTTCACCTCAGACTGTGTCCAGAGACTTCACATGTGGAATGACAACCCTTCAGCTTCATTACTCGGGTGAGACCTTTCCTTTTATAGAACACTCTAATTTCATCTCAGGTAGTTCACTTTCTAACAAAGTCCCATAACCTAGATATACACCAGTTTCTGTGAGAGAGAGCTTATGTGCACACGTATCCATAAACTACTGCAAAATATATACCTGAAAGCAGAAGTACACTAGAGTTTGCTGTGAGTACCTCCCTAACACTTCCTCTCCACTATTCCAAGCTTGGGATCCATGATTGCTCAACAAATTGTTTGGCTTCGTATGTTAACTCTCTTTTCAATCACCAGGTTCCAGATGCCACCAGGATGCTGGCCAGGCTTCCCTGGATTGAAGACCCCACCAATATGTCCTGGAGCTCAGCTTCCCCAGAGACACACCTTACTAGGGAAAGAGAGAGGCAGACTGGGAGTATGGACCGACCAGTCAACGCCCATGTTCAGCGGGGAAGCAATTACAGAAGCCAGACCTTCTACCTTCTGCAACCCTCAACGACCCTGGGTCCATGCTCCCAGAGGGCTAGAGAATGGGAAAGCTACCATAGGAGGGGGTGGGTTATGGGGATTGGGTGGTGGGAATTGTGTGGAGTTGTACCCCTCCTACCTTATGTTTTTGTTCATTAATCCTTTCTTAAATAAAAAATTAAAAAAAAAAGTTATGGGACCAACAGATGAGTGGCTGAGCAAGTTGTGGTTAGATACACAATGGAATACTACTCAGCTATTAAAAATGATGAGTTCACCGTTTTTAGCCCATCTTGGATGGAGCTTGAAGAAATCATGTTAAGTCAAATAAGTTAGAGACAGAAGGATGAATATGAGATGATCTCACTCTCAGGCAGAAGTTGAAAAACAAGATCAGAAGAGAAAATAAAAGTAGAACCTGAATTGGAGTTGGTGTATTGCACCAAAGTAAAAGACTCTGGAGTGGGGGGGGAGTATAGGTCCTGGAAAAGGATGACAGAGGACCTAGTGGGGGTTGTATTGTTATGTGGAAAACTGAGAATTGTTATGCATGTACAAACTAGTGTATTTACTGTTGACTGTAAAACATTAATCTCCCAATAAAGAAATTTAAAAAAATTATGGGACATGTACTCAGTGGAGTACTCTTCAGCAATAAAAAGATGATTTTACATCCTTTGAGATAAAATGGATGGATCTTGAGAACATTATGCTTAGTGAAATAAGCAAGGAGGTAAAGGAAAGCTACAGGATGCTTTCACTCATATGTGGAATTTAAAGAACTGAACACACATACTTAAAATAAATAACCATGAGATAGGAAATATGTTCACATGTACATTAGGGCATACATTAGGGAAAAATATATACCTGAAAGCAAAAGTACACAATAGTCTACAGTGAGTCAGCATGAAGCTCATAATGAAATAGTGTCTACTTAGACTTAGATACCCTCCTCACCTACTTCCTATTACACTTCCCTCACTCACTCCAAAGCTAACCTTATCAAAGCAAGGACTGAAAAAGCTGAGTAAGGCAAGAGACTGGCATACTTTAATGATGACTCTATAGTCACTATTAGGTCACACCATCAGCTGGAGACCTAGTTGGGGCGTCCTGAGATTCCCAAACAGACATGATGGGCCTAGACCTCAAATAAATCCCTCTCTCCATTGTTACCAGTCATCTATATCAGGAACAACACAATAGGACCCTTTGTGGAGCCCCATAGGATCTTGCCTTCAACTTGGATCCACAACAGTGGGGAATGTTCTATCCTCTGAAGGGAGGCTGGACAACATACTCTATGCTACACATGAGGGAGATGGGTCCTGATACTGGGGAAGCTTGGAATGTTCCTACTGATGACCACAGAATGTGAGCTCAGATCTACAGGGATGCAGAGGTCACATAGGCTCCTAAAATGAATATGGGCCCCAGATCATATCAACTCGATGGGGTTTATAGTCAACAATATTTATACACCTTTCCTATATTTGGGAGCTACTCTCTTCCCTGATCCAGCTTTCTGGTCCTTTTTCTAGCCACGACATCATCTCCCCCGACACTAACTTGGATCCACATGCATGTCAGTTTTCAGGCTCAGGGAAAAAAAACTAGTATAGCCACAGGCCCTCTGGAATATGACTAAAATATGCCTACTAGCTACCTACAAAATGGAGGACCCCCCCCAAACTCTTTGTCTGCACTATGCTGACCTTTAGGTTCATGATTAATCAATAACTTGTTTGGCTTTATATGTTAACTCTCTTTTCAGCCACCAGGTTCCAGATGCTAGCATGATGCCAAACAGACTTCCCTGTACAGACAACCCCACCAATGTGTCCTGGAGCTCTGATTCCCCAGAACCCCACCCCACTAGGGAAAGAGAGAGGCATACTGGGAGTATGGATCAACCTGTCAATGCCCATGTTCAGTGGGGAAGCAATTACAGAAGCCAGACCTTCCACCTTCTGCATCCCACAATGACCTTGGGTCCATACTCCCAGAGGGTTAAAGAATAGGAAAGCTATCAGGGGAGGGGATGGGATACAGAGTTCTGGTGGTGGGAACTGTGTGGAGTTGTATTCCTCTTATCCTATGGTTTTGTCAGTGTTTTCTTTTTATAAAGAAATAATAAAAGTAAATAAATAAACAACCAGACACAACACAACCCATATTTAAACTGGAAAACTAGAGTGGTTACCTAGAGGAGAGGCGGGTGGGCACCGGCTGTCAGTGGCGGGAAAGGGTGACTTTTAATCCTATTAATTCATATTCTCATAAATCACTATTAATGTAACATGTTGGGAGAGGTGGATTTAGTATTGCAAGTTCCCTAACTGCCTCGACCATAGCCCTAAGCACAAATATTTGATTTAACCTACACAATATTTTAGATCTGAAAGATGATCAAACTCTGATAATAGGATTAAATTGTCTATGGAGCTCTAAAAATGAATCAGCAATTATAGCTCTTTAATCATCTTAATCAACTATAATTTTAGGCCAGACATATCAAGACCATTTGGCCCTCTAGTACGTAAAATACAAAGAGGTTGAGATACCAATAAAAGGGTGAAGTCAAGTATATTAATATAGATACTAACTATTGGATTATCATAGAAAACAACCCCCCAACTAACCTGGTTATAATAATAATTAGTTATTGATATCCTAATCTCTTTCTAAGACTATAAAAAACTCCTTGCATTCTCTTTAAGACCTTCATTTCTCCTAGTCCTGGTACCTCTGGGACTATGCCCATACTTCTTGATATTTCTTCTCTATGTTTCCTTACCTCCATACCACCTCTGTTGACTTCAAACAAATCTATACTGATGCTGCCACCCCAAATGATGCTGCTACTGAAATTCTACTGTGAATTGTAACCAGAGATACCAAGCCTGAGAAGTCAACCTTGCAACTCCTCAAATTTGGTGAGACCTTTCCAAAAACATGGAACTACCTACATCCACTTAGATGATGACATGTCATTTAACTAAGTAACAGGTACCAGATATAGGCTAGGCTTTAGGGGACTGGGTACAGGTGTACGTGTAAGCATGGGGCAAGTATATGACTCAAAATTAAAGTGCTCAATTATAGTTAAATTTCTTTAAAAATGCACCATAAGTGGTCCAGGAGGTGGCACAGTGGTAAAGCTTTGGACTCTCAAGCATGAAGTCGCGAGTTCGATCCCTGGCAGCACATGTGCCAGAGTGATGTCTGGTTCTTTCTCTCTCCTCATATCTTTCTCATAAATAAATAAAATCTTTAAAATTTCTTTTTAAAAAATGCACCATAAATTATCTAATCAATTGGATTTAGACCAGATTAGCTGGGAAGCCTAGCAGAAGGGCCCAAAGAAGACAGAACCCAAAATACCAATACTGGTTGGGTTCAACAAATGATACTCAATGTCTAAACAACTGAGAGAAAGTCTAGCATCATCAGATAAAGAAGGGACTACAAAAGTTCGATAAGGGCAAGAGACTGGGTCACTTAATAATGTCCCTTTTAGTCAACAACACACTACCTCACCATCTGGGGCTCTAATGAGGGAATCCTTGGACTCCCACACAAATATGATGGGCCTAGACCTCTAATGGATCCCTCCTTACACCACCACTGGTCATCAAAAGCCCTCTTGTGGGCCCTCCTAAGAACTTGTCCTCACCATAGAGCAGTGATGGGAGGCACTGCCCCAGTCTCTGAAGGGAAGCTGAGGTATCCTGCCCTGCCACTCGAGGAAGATGGGTCCTGAAATGAGTGCAGCCTAGAATGTTCCAGGCTGTGGCATGAGCTGTGAACTTAGATGAATAGGGACTCAGAGGTTACAGAGGCTCTAGTGCAACACACACACACACACACACACACACACACACACACACACACACACACACACACACGCCGGACTAGCTTCGTAGGCAGGAGACAGATGACCAGAGACTCATGGCTGAGCTGTATGCAATATCTCTTTATTCATGTGGAACACAGCACAATCTAAGCCATCTAAAACTAAACTAAACTAAAACAATCCTGTCCTTATATATACTTGCCAAGTAGTGTGTAAACAGGATGTGACATAGAGAGGGTGGAGCAAAAAGTGACTGGTGAAAATCAGGGTGTTATAAGGAGAGGGGGTGGAGGAGGTGAGAATTCTACCACTGAACCACCAATGCCCTGGAGGGAGGGTGGTGCTTAGTTAACAGTGGTTTATGTAAATAGACAGCAGCTTTAAGTGGGATCAAACCAGTACCCTGCAGGCATGCCGGTGCTTAGTTAACAGTGGTTATGTAAGTAGAATACAGTGTTAAGGAGGGGGGATTAAACCAAATGAAACAGAAGCAAAATTAGAAGCATACCAACACAAACACACACACACACACACACACACACACACACACACAGAGCAATAGGGACTCAGAGATTACAGAGGCTCTGGTGCTACACACACACACACACACACATACCCTGGATCAGGAGGATGGTGGTAAATATCTAATTGTATCCACAGATTTTTTTTTTCAAGAATGGGATCTACTCTGTGCCCTACCCTAACCCAACTTTCTAGCCCCTTTCTCTACTCTGACACTATTCTCTCAGACAACATTTTTATCCAACTTCAGGCTAGCTACGATAGTGGTGTGCCCCCCAGAACATGCCTAAAATGGACTTCCTAGCTTTTTTCTACCCCAAGATCCCTAATCTCATCTGCTCTGATCCCACTTTGGATTCCTATCCATTAAACATTTTGTCTCAATTTATGTCCTGCCACATTCTAGACATCAAGTTGCAGATGCTACCATGGCACCACACTGACTTCCCTGGGCAGATGACCTCACCAATGTGTCCTGGAACCTCCCCTCCCCAGATCCCTGCCCAACTAGGGACAGACAGAAACAGGCTGGGGTGTGAATCCACCTGCCAACACCCATGTCTTGTGGAGAAGCAATTACAGAAGCCAGAACTCCTACCTTCTGCTCCCCATAAACAACCTTGATCCTTACTCTCAACGGGGGAGGAGTGATAGGATGAAGGTAAGAGGGCTCTGAACACCAGCTCCATCAGAGAGAGGAGAAAAAGGAGAGGGACACATGGAGGTAGTAATGTTGTCATGAGTGGCTTGGAGGGGAAGAGAGGATTTAATCAGGATAAAAAGGGGCAATTTTGTATAAATGTGGACAGAAAGTTATAGTGATGATGGCTGGCCCATGTCTACAACCTTGGGGGAACAGTGGTGGCTTGCAGTGGGGAGACTGAAGATTCAGAACTCTGTCTGGTGGTTGGAATGGTGTAGAGTCAAACCGCTGTCAACATGTAAAATTATAATGTGACTAGTTTTATAAATAAATATAATTCTTATATACAAGAGATTATACCTTTTAATGGTATAATATCTTCCTTCTTGGCATATGCACAAAGTGCCTGCACTATACTATTATTATTATTATTATGATTATGATTATTATCATTCTTTACCTCCAGGTTTATTGCTGGGTCACACAGCCGGCACTAAGGAACCTCTGCTCCTGGCAGTCTTTCATTTTCCCTATTTCTTTTTTTATTTTATGGGACCAAGAAATTGAGAGAGGAGTGGGGAGACAGGGAGATATCGGCTCGTGAAGCTTTCCCGCTACAGGTGAGGAGCTGGGGCTTGGACCCAGGTCCTTGTGCTGGGCAGTATATGTGCTTAACTGGGTGCACCACCACCTGGCTCCCTACAATTGCTTTAAGTTTGTAAGAAGCAACATGTAATGAGAGTTTAGTTGATACTGTTCTTCTGCTTCTAAGAAATGCAGCTATTCCAGAGAGATGACTGCTCTGCCATCTGTGAAGTTCGGCCACAGGCGCAGCACTGAACCCGGGTCCTTGAGCATGGACACATGTGCCCAACCAAGTGCACCAGCCACCTGAGATCTTGTCATTCCCAATCACTGCGCTCCCCTTCTGCAGAAGGCCAGTCTACCCCTGTCTGTGTGTGACTGCCTTTGCTAGAGCAGGTGACTTCATGTGGGTATAAACATTCAGGTGAAATCCCCATGGCTGTAAACAATAGGAACTACTTTTCATTTAGCATAGAGGCCTAACTTCACTGACATCTCAAGTCAAAGTGGGCAAAATCAATGTATCATGTATGCGCTGACTGTATTATTATTCTCTGAGAATCCCTGTTCTCAATGTCTCCGTTTTATCTATCTGGTAGGTGCAGGTATGTGCTTCTCTACAACTCCTTGGGGCTATGTTGTGAGGCCCTCCTCATGCTTGTAAATGTAGACAGAAATTTAAATTGCAGCCAGAAAGACAGCTCACTTGGACAGGGGCTTGGCTTTGTCACAGTAAAAACCCAGACTTGAGTTCACCCCCTCCATGCCAAGGGGAGCTTCTGTTCTGTGGTGTCTCTCTCTTGCCTCTCTATCTGGAAAAGTCAGCCTGCAGCCCTGCAGACTACACATACATCCAGCTGTAGCTGTGACCTCTTGACTTGCTGCGTAGATATTTTCCATTCACCACTCCATTGTAAGATATAATTCATGCAGCACATATCCAAGTATTTACAGAAAAGCCAGTGATTCATGAGTCTTAAGTCATGGTTTTTAATTCTGTTCTTTGAATATTGGTGCCGGAGCTAATAGCAACTACAAGGCAACACAGAGAAAAGTTTCCATGCTGATTAAAGGCAAGGGGCTGGGTGGTGGTGCATACATGACAGTTCAGAGGGACCTGGGTTTAAGACCCTGGTTCTCTCTCTCTCTCTCTCCCTCTCCCTTCCCCTATTCCTCTCCCTCTCCCTCTCTTTCTCTCCAAAAGTACAATATTATTGGAAGACAAAGTCTCTAGAAGCACATTACTGCTTCTGAAAATGGGTTCACTCTTGGCCAAATTATCGAGTTATTTTTGCTCATAATTAGCAATTAAAAAATACAAATGGCAACAAAACAAAAAGGCAAGAGACTACAGGGTTTGGATGATATTATCATGTGCTATGTCTTAAATAAGGGGAAAAATGTAGAGACTTCGCTTAGACCTTCAACACTATCCTCCACCAGGTGTTGAGTAAGAATACTGCAGTCTGATCTGCATCTTTAGAATATGTTTGTACTATCACTCTTTAATAATTCTTGTTATTTAATAATTATAGTTAAGGACTGTGAAGATTATTAAATAATTTATAATTTTAAAATAAATTAAAATTTGACTTATTTTTTATTTAGTTGTCATCAGGGTTATTACCAAGGCTCAGTGCCAGTCCTATCAATTCAGTGCTCTTGAGAGCCATTTCATCCTTTTTTTTTTTCTTCTAATTTTTAATATATTGGAGAGAATGAAATTGAAAGAAGACGAGAGACAATGAGAGACACTGGCAGACCTGCTTTACCACTTGTGAAGTGGACTCCCTGCAGCTGGGGAGCAGGGGGCTCAAACCCGGGTCCTAGTGCTTGGTAATATGGGTGCTTAACCCAGTATGCCACCACCTGGCCCCCAGATTATAACTTTGACAACTCAGAATCACACATCCTACTCATACTTCCTTTGTACTACTTCCAGAGAACTCATGTACCTACTCAAAGACTTTAAAGTCTGTATTTTCTGACCATGTACAGTGTTGGTGAACAGCCTTTCAGTCCTCCCTCTCAAGACACGGTACTTTTTCTTGTCAGGACCTTTACACCACCTGCGTACCATGTGTAAATATTCTTACACCGAGACTAGCTGTCACAGCCCATGACTGCTGAAGCGTTATTCTCCTCTGCTTGAGGAAGGCTTCACACTCAGCGAAAGGCTTCCCACTTACTGGAAGTAGTGCTTCTTGGGGTCTTAATAGCTTCCAGTTTGCCACGGGGAACTATGGAGATGTGAAAATACATACCCCTCCTTGTTAAAAAGCCGGTTTATAAGGACCAGTGCTGCCCCCGGTGCTTATAGCTAGATAGAAACGCTCTTCAACATTATTTTGCAGTCACACTCTGTGGGGGGTGGGGAGTCTGATTTTTGGAATTACCTAGTGATTCTGACTGCTGGGAGGCAATTTTTGAGTTCATGAAAGGGTTCCAATAGCACAGGGGAAATCAAAGTGAACATGTATGAATGACCGACGGGGGCTTTCTGTCCACGCACACTGGGCTGACTCCTGACCGCTACTGCAATAAGGCCATTTGACTCCGACTACAGGCTCTTGTCTACAAGGTGCTACAGACTTACTTCATCCAGTCGCCGTTCAGTTCCCAGAGCGAGAAGGTTGTTATATTCTCTTTCCAGAATCTGCCTTGCCTGTGGGCACCAGATCACAGTCAGCATTGCCAGGAGTGCACATCAGGTAACCAGAAAACCATAGAATTTGCTTATATCTCACCAAACATTCAAGCCCTGCCCCATGAATGAACTCTGGAGGGCTCCATCCTCCAGGACTGCCAGTTATTTCATTCGCTGTTTTCGAAAGACACTTTATTTTCACAGGAGAGCTGCAGAGGCCAGAACATGGCTCAGCTCTGCTGCGGTGGACCTGGGGGATGAGTGTCTGGAAGGAAGGTCTTTTACAGGAGCCTTAGCCTCTCTCCACAACCATCCGAACCATCTCAGTTTTTAGCTGTGATTACATGCTAGGAAAATTACTGTTAGTCTGACTACTAGAGAGAGAAAGTCTGACATGAAGTCTGATTTTAAGACCATTTGAATTCACTATTTAACAGTTCAGTGGAATATCTTACATAAATTGGAAAAACTAGGGGCCAGGCAGTGATGCACTTGGTTGAGTGCACACATTACAGTGCACAAGGACCCAGGTCCCCACCTGCAGGGTGAAAGCCTCACTGGTGGTGAAACAGGGCTGCATGTGTCTCTCTGTCTCTCTCCCTCTCTACTTCTCCCTTCCCTCTCAATTTCACTTTGTCTCTATCCAATAATAAAGAGAATAGTTTTTTAAAGTAGGAAAATTTAAAAAAGAAAAGTGAATTTGAACTGTCAAAGATTTTTATCAAATTTATAAAGACCAGGTAATTAGGATTCACGTGGCATCTCTTGATATCTGATTCCTTAGACTTGTGATGAAGGTTGCAGCTTTATTTTAAAATTTGTGATTCAAATAATTACTCAGCTTTGGAAATGACTGGCACCTCAGTGCTAAGCAGCTGCATAGCTCAGGCAAGTCAGTATGAATGACTGTCTGGCAGGAAAGGCTGGGACCACAGGCCATCTGCCAAGGACCTCATCTTGGGGAATCTGGTATCCAGGCTGGGTGCTACAAAAGCATAACCTCCTGGCCGCTTCCCACCCATGCTATGCTTTGATTTTGGCTAGAAACCCAGGGGCCAGGTGGTGGTGCACCTGCTTGAGTCCAACATGTTACAATACACAAGGAGAGACCTGGGTTCAAGCCCCTGGTCCCCATCTGCAAGAGGAAAGCTTTACAAGTGGTGAATCAGGGCTACAGGTATCTCTCTGTCTCTTTCCTTCTCTAGCCAGTAATAAATAAATAAAATAGGGCTGGGTGGTGGCACACCTGGTTAAGTGTACACACTACAGTGCACAAGAACCTGGGTTCAAGTCCCTGGTCCCCAGCTGCAAGGGAAAAGCTTCACACACTTGTGAAGGCAGGGCTGCAGATGTCTCTGTATCTCTCCCTCTCTATCCCCCTCTCAATTTCTCTCTGCCCTATCAAATAAAACAAAGTTTAAAAAGACTTTTAAAATCTTAAAAAAAAAGAAGCCCAGCAACTTGAAATTAAATCTAATCAAATCAAATGGCAACATTTTCAAAAGCTGAGGTGGCATTCATAAAGAATTATGAAGACACACACAGGCAAATTTATTTCTTTTTCTTTTCTCTTCCCCCACTACAAGTGAAGCTTGTGGCTCCGTAGCCCAGGGTACAGTGAAGCTACAGAGCACCTGGACCCACCTGGGTGTTCTGGGTCGGGATCTGTAACAGTAAGGCCAGGCTGCTGTAGTCAAAGTTCTCGTCAAGGGCAATGAGGGAGCCGTGCACACCGCTCTCTAGGATGTTGTTGGCGTAGTCCCGCAACCCAATTGCCTGGATCCAGCGGATGACTCTGTCGTTACTCCACACCAGCACATCTAGGGGAAGAGAGGCAGCATGGGAAGCCACAACGAACCAAAGAACGAACGTTGGCCATAGCAATGCCTGCACTTGACTCCTGCAAGTAGTCTTTTCTACAGTTCAAAACTGTTTAATTATCGGGGCTGGATGGTGGCACACCTGTTTGAGTGCACACATTACAATGCACAAGGACCTGGGTTCAAGCCCCTGGCTTCCACCTGCAGGGGGGAGAGCTTCACAAATGGTGAAGCAGGACTGCAGGTGTCTCTCTGTCTTTCTCCCTCCAATCTAGATTTCTGGCTGTCTCTATCCAATAAATAGATATAATAAAAGTAAATTAAAAACATTTTAATTATCGTTCTTTATTGGATAGAGACAATCAGAAATTGAGAGAGGAGGGGAGACAGAGAGGGAGAGAAACACAGAGATACCTGCAGCCCGTTTCACCACTTGTGAAGCTCTCCCTCTGTAGGTGGAGGCTGGGGACTTGAATCTGGGTCCTTGAACACTGTAGTGTCTGTGCTCAACTGAGTGTGCAATTTTCTGGCCCCAAGTTTTTCTTTAACGTATTCATTTGCTATTCAGGATAAAGTGCCACAGTTTATTTTAAAGGTGAGTCTCAGATAATGATTTGGAGCATAGATTACGTCTTCTTTTATCTTAGTTTTAACATCATAGTTTTCTGTTTTTTCCATTGTTTGCTTTCTTTTTGCCACCAGGGTTATTGCTGATGGTTGCATGATGAACTCATGGCTCCATACAGCCATTTCTTTATTTTATGTCCTTTTATTTTATTGGACAGAGAGAAATTGAGAAGGGAGGGAAGATAGAGAGGGAGAGGGACAGAGAGACACCTGCAGCCCTGCTTCACCACTCGTGAAGCTTTCTCCCTGCAGGTGGGAACTGGGTGGCTCAAACCAGGTCCCTGCACACTGTAACGTGCGCTCAACTAAGCACACCACCACTGGCCCCTCTTTTCTCCTCTACACTTAGGAGAAAGGTAGCATTCACAGTGTGTGTTCTCACTGAAATGACAGTGGTTCCAGTCCGTGGAACACAATGTCTTAAAAAAATAAAGTAGGGTGGGGAGATAGCATTATGGTTCTGCAAAAGACTTCTCATGCCCTAGCCTTGAAGATCCCAAGTTCACTCCCCAGCACCATTATCATCTAGAGCTGAGCAGGGTTCTGGCCTCTCTGTATGTCTCTCTTTCATCAAAATAATAATTAAATATTTTAAGGAGTGTTTCATTTTCAAGCTCTAAGGGTGTGTCTGAAGCACAATGCTTACACCACCAGATGGGGACATTTCTGTCTTTTGTTGATACTAAGCTCTTTCTCAGTAAAAATGGTAAACTGATAATCTGAACATGTTTCTTGATTGCAGGCAGGTATTAGCCACTACTTAAACACCTGATCCAGTGGATAAGGAGAAGCCTTTCCCACCTGGAAAAACAGTGGTGAACAGAACTGTGTAATAGAACAGGGACCTAACCAATACTTCATTGTTCTGACAATTTTCTTTTCAATCACATACTAATGCCAAAGTCAAGATCAGTCAAAAGTCAGTTGCTTTCCCTTTTCAATTGAACGATTGTATGTTACTGAAGCCCAAGAAACTCTGATTTATTTTATAAAAATGAAGCCTTTAGTAAAAAAATTGACATTTACTTTGTTTTTTAGGCAGAACAAAAAAAGCATCAAAATAAATTTATCGGCAATGATCGGCAATGTTCCTATTTCTTCTCAGTTTTGAGTTCTACAGAATGTTGTAAAAAAAAACCAGTTAAACACCAAACAAAAAAAAAAGAATGAAAAGAAAAGAAAAAGAGAACTGTCTGGTGATGTACCCAGTCAAGAACGCATTACCACGCACTAGGACCCTAGGTCCCTCCTGCAGAGAGAAGCTTCACAAGTGGCAGGACAGTGCTGCTGGTCTCCCCCCTCCCTCCTCGAATCAAGGATTTCACTGTCAGCAGAGGAGTGATTGTGAAGGCACCAAGCTCCATCAGTAACCTGGAGTGGTAATAAAGGTCAGACCAGAACAATTAAAAAAAAAAAAAAAACCCAGAAAAGTTTTAGGAACCTTTAAGGAAAATGAAAAAGCTTCTTTGAATGTTTTGATCTCATACAAAGGGAAGTGAAGCCCATAAATGACTACTGCACTGTAGTTAAGCTTCTTTTTTCTGAATGAAATCAGCTGTTTTCTAAAGGAAACCTTGGTTGCTAACCATAGAGCCCAGTTTAAAGGAGGCTCAGTGACTGGAATCAATGCAGTGTGGACACGGGGGCGTCTGTGGAGAGATGTGGAGCTGTAAGCAGTTGCCACAATTAAAA
Organism: Erinaceus europaeus; assembly: GCF_950295315.1. Classification (NCBI taxonomy): domain Eukaryota; kingdom Metazoa; phylum Chordata; class Mammalia; order Eulipotyphla; family Erinaceidae; genus Erinaceus; species Erinaceus europaeus. The sequence continues at coordinate 87,632,905 of NC_080166.1, forward strand.
AAAAATTGTACTCCATTTTTTAAAAAGACTATTTTCTAGTGCTCAGTGGAGTATTTTAACCTTAACTGATTATTAAAATATCAATATTTGTGTATTTTATTAATGTATGGCATTATTTTATGAAGTTCTGAGATTTTCAGCATCTCACACTAAGATTGTGAACATTCCCACCTCTATTTTTAGATCAACCTGATTTAATTTTCCATATCTTGTCTGTATATTACAGGTATGCACAGTACATAACTTTAATCATTATAAACGCCTTATTCCCAGTAAGATTTAAAGTCTGTGGTCTGACAGAAGAATCACAGCAATTTTCCTCTGTCCCTAAATAATAAATTAGCTGACTACTGCATAGCTACAAATCAGGTGTTACTGTTTTTGTGTTTGATACTTATAAGGTTGCCTTTGTTTAGAAAGTCTTTTTTATTTTTTTTTAGAAAGCTGTTTATCAAGGTTAATTTACACTTTCATTAATCACAGAAGACCCCCCTCCAAAAAAAAAATGAGTCGAGGGTTATTCTTGTAAATGTTATCAGACCAGGTATGCAGGTATGGGAAACGGCTGTTTCTAACCTCACCAGGGCTCATCACAGTGAGTGATGGCGTGTTCCCCCTCCAGGTTCTGCTCTGCTCAGCAACTGCCAAATGCTAATCTAATATCTGCTCTAGTGCCAGTGTGTGTTTCCTCTCCTTTAAGGACTTCTGTCTGTGAGAAGCACAAGGTCTAGTTGGAAATCAAGTGGAGGGAGGGAAGAAGGAAGGATAGAAAGGGGTGTAAAATATCTGTGGGCTAAAACATCTTTTGTTTGCTCAAATGCAATTTTTCTTTCATTCTTTTTTTCTTTAATCTATCTCTAGCCATATTTCAACTCAACCAAACAATACCTCACCCAAAAGATTTTCAGTTTCCTAGGATGCCCAAATAAGGTGACAGATATCAACTTGGTTTTCATCATGGAAAAAGCTTTTTCTTTCTTTGATAGAGATGAAGATAAGTTGAGTGGGAAGGGTGTATAAAGAGGGAGAGAGAAAGCTGCACCACTCAGGAATCTTTCTTCCTGCAGGTGGGGCCTCGGGGCTTGAACCTGGATCCTTGCACACTGTAGTGTGTGCACTCAGCCAGGTACACCACCACCTCGACGCCGCCCCCCTCCCCCTGAAAAGACATTTTCTCTCTCTCTTCCTTCTTTCTTAGAGATAGAGAAAACCCAAGTAAGTAGGAGGTGGTAGGGAAAGAGACACAGAGACACCTAAAGCCCTGCTTCACCACTTCACAAAGCTTTCCACCTGCAGGTGGGGGTTGGGGGCTTGAATCCGGGTCCTTGAGCACTGTAACATGTGCACTCAACCAGGTGTGCCACTACCTGGCCTCCAAATCATTCATATTTGTACACTTCATTTACAGATGATATACATAATGTAATTTTTGTACAACTGTCTAGGCTCCTTACGAGTTACGATAACTCCTCTCTAAAGTTACTGATGAACCACTTTCCTTTGTAGGAGGAACATTCCTACATAAAATGTCTCTATAAAATGTCTCTCTATAAAATGTCTCTAAAATTTCTATCACTAGATTATAAAAGTAAAATTTTGGGGCACTGAAGTAAAATTCTAATGATGTAAACTAACAATAAACTGCTAAAAATAAACACTACACCATGTTTCTGAGTCATGAGGACTCTCTAGAATAAATCAGACAAAAATAGCTACATTGAGGCATGGCTATCAGAAACTGAATGTATAATTAAGTTCAGAGGGATAACTCAAATAAAAAAATCAAGAATGTGTCTCGATGGGGATTTTCATCTAAAAATGGGATGCTATCTTTTTTATATTTCAGTTGGGAATATCATGAAAAAGAAGTAGAGATGATACTGGTTGACCCCTAGTGGAACAATTGTATAGCCTGGTGACTATTCTAGCACACATGGCATTCTAGGCTGATAGAACAAGAAAGCAACACAGTTTGGTCCAAGCTCCTAGAGAGGTAAAGAACAGGGAGAACAGGAAAGCTTCCAATGGAGGGGAGGGGACAGGGAACTCTGGTGGTGGGAACTGTGTGGAATTGGACCCCTGTGTTCTTACCATCTTGTTGATCATTATGAAATCACTAGTACAAAATTTAAAATAAGTTCACAGACTTCTTACCTTTTATTTCATGTTGACTTGCTTCCCTTCTTCTTTCGAGCTCTTTTCTGTCATAATTCAACCGTTTTAAGCACATGATTCCATACTGTAAACTTGTTCTGTTTTCATTAGTGAAGGAGGAAGAAGACACGTGACATTTAGTCAGCTTGAGGAGTATTTGTTAAAGCAGAGACAAACACTGTGTACTACTTTGTCGGGTGAGAGGGCACACTGGTTACATTGAAAAGTATGGGGAGACAGCATAATGGCTGTCCAAAGGACTCTCATGCCTGAGGCCCCAAAGTCCCAGTTTCAATCCCCAGCACCATCATCAGTCAGAGCTGGACAGGGTTCTGGAACCTCTCAATGTGTATCTTTCTCTGTGTGTCTCTTTCATTAAAAATAAGTAAATAAAAATATATTTTTAAAAGAGTAAATATTTAGTACTGGAGAGAAAATTATAATGTGTTTGTATTTACAACATACTACGCTCTAAAGGATAGAAAGCTTTTTTTTTTTTTTTTTTGCCTCTAGGGTTATCGCTGGGGTTCGGTGTCTGCACTATGAATCCACTGCTCCTGGAGGCCATTTTTTCCCTTTTGTTACCCTTGTTGTTTATCGTTGTTGTTGTTGTTATTATTATTGTTTCTACTGCTGTCATTGTTGTTGGACAGGACAGAGAGAAATGGAGAGAGGAAGGGAAGACAGATTGGGGGAGAGAAAGATAGACACCTGTTGACCTGCTTCACCACTTTTGAAGTAACTCCCCTGCTGGTGCGGAGCCTGGTTGGGATCCTTATGCTGGTCCTTGTGCTTTGCACCATATGCACTTAACTCACTGCACTACCTTGCCCCCCCATTTTTTTTTTTGCTCTCTTTCTCCCAGAGCCCTGTTCAGCTCTAGCTTAAGGCGGTACAGGGGACTGAACCTGGGACTTAAAAGCCTCAGGCAAGAGAATCTCTTTGCACAACCATTATGCTATCTACCACTGCCTGAAAACATTTTCAAAATAAGAACACTGCAGTCTTGAAAATAATCATGGGTCACATGTGTTTATATTTCATTGATATCCTTACAGTCTTTGCAGAGAAATACATATTCCACTTCCAATGAGTACACTCTTTTTACGTTAAGGAAAAGAGCCACAAAGCCAGTGCAGGCAGCTAAATAGGGTGCTAAGGTGAGTAGCCAACAGCCTCTAAGTGAGGAGGAGGCGCGGGAAAGAAGCATGTGAGCAGACATTGGGACAGTATGGAGAGGAGACTGGAGGGGACAGAAAACTGCTCCCAACAGTAGTACAGAGCAAAGAAAGGGTTCCTTCAAGAGAGGGGTGTCACTGACACAGAGAGGCCAACGCAAATTCAGACGCATGGTGGTGGGGAAGTGCAAGGTCTATAGGTAAAGATTCCCTCTGTAGGTGGGGATTGGGGGCGTGAATCCGGATCATTGTGTGAGTCCCTGCAATTTGATCTAAGTGCACTAAACTTGGTACACTACCACCTGGTACCCACTTTCACAAACTCAAAAGTGACCAGATCCATTTTTATTCATGGATCAATCACCGTGATAAACTATATAGTCAACAGTCACAGCCCCACTGACAGGTCCCACATGACCTGCAGAGGCTCCAGGTTCTAGAGCAAAACAGCGACCTGACAATGACAGAATTTCTCTCCCTCCTCACAGAGTCTCAACAGCGTGAAGCAAGAGGCTTCACTCAACTCGGGAATCCTCCCAGCTGGCTCACAGCTCACTCAATAACATCTTCTTCTCTCTCTCTCTCTTCAATTTTTAAATTATTTTTATTTAATCAATAGAGACAGCCAGAAATTGAGAGGGAAGGGGGAGATAGGGAGAAAGAAAGACGCCTGTAGCCCAGCTTCATCACACAAAAATTTCTTCTTGCAGGTGAGGACTGAGCTCAAACCCGGGTCCTGGTGCATTGTAACACGTGTGCCACCACCTGGCCCTTAGTAAAGTTTTCCTGAAAATTAATTTTGAGTAGTCAAGAGCACAAAAGGAGATGTAAAACCACAGTGTGTTGGAGCCTTCAACTCCCCACCTGCAGGGGAGACACTTCACAAGTGGTGAAGCAGGTCTGCAGGTCTCTCTCTCTCTCGTCTCCCTCTTCTCTCAGTTTCTCTCTGTCCTATACAAAAAATTGGAAAAAAAAAAAAAAAGGCTACAGGAGCAGTGGATTCAAAGTGCAGGCGCTGAGAGGCAAAAAAAAAAAAAAAAGTGCTCAAAAGTGTTCTTCAGGGAGTCGGGCTGTAGTGCAGCGGGTTAAGCGCAGGTGCTGCAAAGCACAAGGACCGGCATAAAGATCCCGGTTCGAACCCCGGCTCCCCACCTGCAGGGGAGTCGCTTCACAGGCGGTGAAGCAGGTCTGCAGGTGTCTATCTTTCTCTCCTCCTCTCTGTCTTCCCCTCCTCTCTCCATTTCTCTCTGTCCTATCCAACAACGACAACAACAATAATAACTACAACAATAAAACAACAAGGGCAACAAAAGGGAATAAATAAATAAAAAAATATTAAAAAAAATAAAATTAAATTAAATTAAAAAAAAGTGTTCTTCAAAAGGATGCCTTCTTGAAGCTTTTCCTGGCAGGTCCCTGAATCATATGACCTAACCACGTGCATTTGCGGAGATAAAGCTGACTTAGTTTTATAGATGGATTATAAGATAATGGCACTAATGGATGCAAGTCACAGACATGGAGTTTTATTAGTAAGTTGAGAAAAAAATTAAGCTGTTGAACACAAAAGCTGAATAAGGGCAAGAGACCAGCATACTTTATTGATGACTCTTTAGTCACTATCAGGCCACCCATCACCTGGACCCCTAGTTGGGGAGTCCTGGGATCTCCACACAGACTTGATGGGCCTAGACCTCTAAAAGATCCCTCTCTACACTGTCACTGGTCATCTCCATCAAGAACAACACAATGGACCCATTTGTGGGCCCCATAGGACCTTTCCCTCAATGTAGATCAACAATGATAGGGAGTGTTCCATTCTCCAAAGGGAGGTTGGACAACATACTCTACCTACTACCCAAGGAAGATGGTTCCTGAAATTAGTGCAGCCTGGAATGTTCCTAGCTGTGACCATAGACTATGAGCTCAGACCTACAGGTATGCAGAGGTTACATAGTCTCCTGTGCTTAATATGGGCCCCAGATCAAATCAATGGGCTTTACAGTTAACCATATTTAGATACTTTCCCTATATTTGGGAGCTACTCTCTTCCCTCATCCAACTTTCTAGCCCTTTTTCCAGCCATGACATCATCTCCCCAGACAATAACTTGGGTCCACCTGCATATTAGATGTCAGGCTCAGGCAAAAACTAGTAAAGTCATGGGCCCTTTGGAATATACCTAAAATAGACCTACTAGCTATTTCCAAAATGGAGACCCCAAATCTTCATCTGCAATATTCTTGGCTTTAGGCTCATGATTAGTGAACAATTTAGCTTTATATATTAATTCTTTTTCAGCCATCAGGTTCCAAATGCTAACATGATGCCAACCTGACTTCCCTGGGCAGACGATCCCACCAATGTGTCCTGGAGCCCCGTTTCCCCAGAGCCCTGCCCCACTAGGGAAAGAGAGAGAAAGGCTGGGAGTATGGCTTAACCTGTCAACACCAATGTTCAGCAGGGAAGCAATTCCAGAAGCCAGACCTTCCACCTTCCGTACCAAATAATGACCCTGGTTCCATGCTCCCAGAGGGATAAAGAATAGGAAAGCTATCAGGGGAAGGGATGGGATAAAGAGTTCTGGTGGTGGGAACTGTGTGGAATTGTGTCCCTCTTATCTTATGATCTTGTTAGTGTTTCCATTTTATAAATAAAAATAATAAGAAAAAGAATTAAGCTATGACACATGCACCAAACACTGTACTGTACTGTAGACAATAAGACAAAAATAAAAAAGAAAGAATTGGGAGTCGGGTGGTCATGCAGTAGGTTAAGTACACGTGGCACAAAAAGAAAGAATCCTTCTCTCTGAGTGAGCCTTTGTGCATGTGTACCTCCACAGACACAAATGCACAAAGCTCCCCACTAGATCGAAAAAACATAGATGTTTCAAGGAATGTACCTTCTTTTATTTTTATATTTTTATTGCCACCAGGGTTATTGTTCCGGCTTGAGGCCAGAACTAAGAATCCACCACTCTCAATGGCCATTCCACAACCCTCCACCCCCACCCCACACCCCACCCCCCTTTTTTTTAGAGAGGAGAGAAATTGAGAGGACAGGAAGAAATAGAGATACCTACAGGCCTGCTTTACCACCCATGAGGCTTCTCCTTGCAGGTGAAGAGTGGGGGCCTCTTATTTTGGTCCCCACATATGGCCATATATGTACTTAACCAGGTGTGCTACCACTCGGCCCCCAGAAATACATTTTCTATAGTTCCTCAATTTATTTCTGCTTTACTAGTACACACACAGACACACACAGACACACAGACACACACACACACACACAAAGAGAGACACACAGACACACACAGATACACACACACACACACACACACACACACACACACACACACACACACACACACCATTGCTTCAAGTTATCCTTTGGTACTAGAGCTACTCTCTGCCCTGATTCAGCTTTCTTGTCCTATTCACAACTCTGATATCATCCTCCCAGACAATAATCTCAGCCCACCTGCATGTTAGCTGTCAGGCTCAGGCAAAAATTTCTAAAGTTATGGGCCCCTGGGAACATACCTAAAATAGATTTCCTAGCTTCTTCCCACACAAAGACTACTAGTTTCATCTGCTCTATTCCTACCTTTGGGTTCCTGATTACTAAACAATTAGTTCTGCTTTATATTTTACTGCCCTTCAGCCACCAGGCTCCAGATGCTACCATGAAGCCATCCTAACTTCCCTGGCCAGACCATCTCACCAATGTATGCTGGAGCCCGACCTCTCCAGAGCCCTGCCCCACCAGGGAAAGACAGAAACAGGCTGGGGGTGTGGATCCACCTACAAACACCCATGTCCAGTGGAGAAGCAGTTACAGAAGCCAGAACTCCAACCTTTTGCTCTCCATCAAGAATTTGGGTCCATACTCCCAAAGGGATAAAGAATAGGGAAGCTTCCAATGGAGGGATGGGACAGGGAACTCTGGTGGTGGGAACTATGTGGAATTGTACCCTTGTTATCATGCAATCTTGTTAGTCATTATAAAATCACTAAAATAAAAAGTACCGATGGAAACTGTCCACCATCTTCAAGTGTACACGGAGATCCTTCTTGGTCAGGTGATCCAGCATCCTGGCATCTACCAAGCATTCCATGAAGTAACTTCTGTACTGAGGTAAGCCCAGGCTGGGCAGCCATTCGTTTCCGATCCACTCATGGTTCATGTCTCCGTATGCCAAGGTCTGGAGGAAAAGCGGACACTAGGATTGTTTTATAGCAGTCAAGTCTCTCAACCAAGAAGGTGAGGTGGTCATTGGGGGATGCTGCCTGCTGTGACCACCTGCAGCTCACTACCTGGATGCACAGAAACAAGGCAGAAATGACGTCCAGCCTCTACTTGCATTACCTGGATGCAATGTGGCAACTCTGAATGTGTGCATTAAGACTAGTGTCTATAGGGGCTGGGCAGTGGTGTGCCAGTTTGAGCAAACATAGCACAGTGCATAACGACCTGGGTTCAAGCCCCCAGCCCCTACCTGCAAGGGAAAGCTTCACAAACAGTGAAGTAGGGCTGCTGGTATCTCTCTGTCTCCTTCTCTACCTCTTCCTCCCCTCTTAATTTCTTTGTGTCTCTACCTAATAATAAATATAAACAACAATATTTTAAAAATCTGTGTTGTTATTCTTTTGTGAACTCATTAAAAGAAGGAAAGTCTCAGTAAACTCAAATCCCAGTGCAAGCTTCACCTAGGGATGTTTAATTGAAGGCACCTATAACCAACTGTGACCAAGGTGTCTAAGCTTTGAACAACATTGACTATAGTACATCTTTTTTTTCCCCAATTATGCAAAAAATTCTGAAAAAAGCAGGCAGCTCCCTTGCAAACACATCTTTGGTTTGCAGTCATGGAGACTATGTAGCTAGTAACATTCCAGCCTTGCGTGCCAGAGAGTCCTAGATTGATTCCCAGAGCTACAAGGACCAGGATCGTACTCTCACATCTCTGTGCTCTCCCTCTCTCTCCCTCTCTCTCTCTTATATTCTACCTCACATAAAATTAAAATCCATTTTTAAAGTAAATAAAATGCAGAGGCTTATTTCAATATGCTGTTTCAATAAATGGGAGTGGCTTGTGAGTTGTTGCAATGCTAAGATATTTTTCTCTCACCCTAATCTTTACACACTTTACATTATATTTTTAGAGCTGGTGATTCTGGGGAAAGATGATTCTGGCTCATCTACTTCACAGCACACATTACAGTGCACCTGGGGGGGGGGACCGGGTGGTGGCACACCTGGTTGAGCGCACATGTTACAGTGCACCTGGTAAAAGACATCATTTCTATGCAAAAGGACCTGAGTTGGAGTCCTCTGCTCCCACCTACAGGGTGAAGCTTCATGAGCAGAGGAGGTGTCTCTCTGTCATTCTTCCTCTGTCTCTCCCCTTTCCCTTTCAATTTCTCTCTAGCCTCTCAAATTAAATAAAGTTTAAAAAGGTCTTTAATAAACAAGCTATATACAATGAGCAAAGATCCAGGTCCCCACCTGCAGGGGCAAAGCTTCAGGAATGTTTAAGCAGGTCTGCAGGTGTCTCCCTGTCTCTCTCCTTCCCCTCTCAATTTCTCTCTGTCTGTATCCAATAAAAAGTAAATAAAAACATTTAAAAAAAGAACTGTTAAAAGAATATTCTTCTTAAGGAGAGATAAACTTAATCAGTCTGCCAATGTAATCACAAAATCATACCTCTGTGTGTGTGTGTATGTATGTATGTATATATATATAGATAGATAGATAGATAGATAGATAGAGAGAGAGAGAGAGAGAGAGAGAGAGAACAGAGAACATCAGAACAATTCAAAGTATAGCATGTTCTTTTTTGAAGAAAGAAAATTACTCTTTCAGAGGCTAGATCAAAATGATAATCATCTTCTTACAAAATTCAGCAATTAACAAAGCACGTTGACTATTAAACACTACACACTTAGACACGTTCTTCTGATCTTAAGCTTAAATACAACGGTTTCTTTATACAGACACATTTTGCTACAGGAAAGTTCATAGAGCATAGGAACTTCCTACCTGGGCCCAGCTTCCTTCCTCAGATTCTTTCTGTGTTAGCAGCAGGGAATGATTAATGAAAGCAGATAGATAGAGTTAATCTCAAATGGCTACAACAAACTGCATTAGCAACAGCAACGTTGTTACTGCAAACAGTAATTGTCATAGGGGTAGATAAAGACATCAGTCTTCGTTTAGAGTCACGGGGGTCAGTTCTGAGCTGATACCCCTCATGTGTACATGATCCTGAGAGCTAAGCTCTTCATAACACTGGTATCCCAGTGCTGGAACCACAGATTGTTTCTAATTTGGAGAGTGTGTCATGTTCCCACATAATGAGACATAATAAAATTTCTGAGTCTACATACAAACATATGTGTGCATGTAGTAGGTAGATGCACATGTAATGGTCAACCCTTACATAAAGTAAGATAGCAAAGTTTTTGAAAAAAAGTTAATTGTATCTTTCTTATTAGTAAGAATTTGTGATAATCAATTCATTTTCTGTAATAGTTAACTATAACAAAACCAAACAAAGTAAAACACAACCAAACTAAGCTAGAGTATCAATTGGTAACTACATGGACATTCTTATCCACAGTAAATAACTAGACAACCAATTTTTAAAATAGCAATGATATTTAACTTAAGTAAAAGTTTCTAAGAGTAAAATGCATGGTGTGTACTTAACCTTGTTGGTCTACATAAAACCATTACATCTGACATATATTTAAAAGGGGTAATTACAGTCCAGTTCACTGATTTTTAAAATATCAAATAAGCAGTATTTTTAATTCTTTTTCTTTTTGGAATTGAACTCTAACTGAGATGGTTACAGACAGAGATATCTGCAGCCCTGCTTCACCACGTGTGAAGCTTTCCCCCTGCAGGTGAGGACCGGGGGCTCGAACCTGGGTCCTTGTGCACTGTAACATGGGCACTCAACCAGATGCACCACCACCTGGCTCCCTGAAAATGACTATTCAGACAAGAATTGACAAGATAATTCACTTGAGAAGAAATCTGGTGTGGCAGGTGCTCCCCAGCTTTGAGTTTGGCACTTCAGTGCCGTGCTGACTCTCCCTCTCTATTCCCTTCCTTCCTTCCTTCCTTCCTTCCTTCCTTCCTTCCTTCCTTCCATCATCTATCTATCTATCTATCTATCTATCTATCTATCTATCTATCTATCTATCTATCTATCTATTCATCTACCACCTATTATCTATCTACCTATCTATCTACCATCTATTATCTATCATCTATCTATTCATCTACTATCTATCTATCATCTACAATATATCATCTACCTGAAAAAGTCAACCTGGGACAATGAAACCCCAGAGACAGTAAAAACTAAAACTAAAATAAAGAGTATTCAACTCAAACCAAGTGCCTGCTGCCCTCCCCTTGTCTTGAGTATGTACTATCCATCTTCTCCCTTTTTTTTATTTCTTCATTCTGTTTTTATCAATAAATTTCACCTTAATACACTGAAATAAAGAGCATTCCAGGGCAGGGGTAGATAGCATAATGGTTATGTAAAGAGACTCTCATGCCCGAGGCATGCAAGTCCCAGGTTTAATCCCCCATACTACTATAGAGTTGAGCAGGGCTCTAGTTACTGACTTCCACCTTGAGGCCCCACCTGGGCCCTGCAGATGCTGTCACCTGTGAGCTGAGCAGTGCTCCAGTCTCATGCTCTCATCCTCATCTTCTCTCATGACATAGTGAACACAAAATAGTTCTTTATAAAAAATGAATATTCCATCTTAACTTTTCTACTCTAAGGGTAACTGGGCTTGATATTACCTATGGTCATACTTCTCCCCCTCCAGAGCACTGCTCCACTCTGATTTATAGTGGTGCAGAGGATTGAACCTGGGCCCTTTGGTGCCTCAGTGATGAAAGCTCTTTTGCACAGTCATCATACTGTTCATACTCCCCAGCCCATAATTATGTCTTTAATGCAGTGACTTTTTACTAAAAAAAAGAAAAAAAAATTGCAGTATTGAAGAATGAAAACTTGGGCTGGAAAGACAGAATAATGGTTATACCAAAAGTCTGAAAAAAGAAACCAAGCTTTTGTGTGAACACAATGTGAATTCAGTGCTCTAAAAGACCCTGAAGCTGTGGACACAACATAATGGTTATGCAAAATGACTTTCATGCCTGGAACAGCACCAGCTGTCCCAGGTTCAGTCTCCAGCACCGATATAATCCAGAGCCGAGCAGGGTAAAGAATACATAAATCTTGTGGTGGCGCACCTAGTTGAGTGCACACATTACAGTGCACAAGGACCTGGGTTCAAGGCCCTGGTCCCCACCTGCAGGGGGAAAGCTTCACAAGTGCTGAAGCAGGGCTGCAAGTGTCTTTCTGTCTTTCCCTCTATATCTCCTCCTCCCCTTTCAATTTCTTCCTGTTTCTATCCAATAATAGACAAATAAAACTTTTAAAAAATCTTGATTTACAGTTTATTATAAACTCAGACACTAACTAGAGCTTGCTGGCCCAGCACCTGCTCACTTATAGATGCGCAACTGAAGCAAATGATAAGGCAACAAGTCCACTGCGAGCATACGGCAGGATGTAAACACGTCCGTCCCCTTCCTGAAGGCAGACCAGCTACAGAATCCTGCTTCCTGGTGTTCAGCAAAGCTACAACAGACTCACCATTTTTGCTGGAGCTGCCAGAGTTTCCATTTCTTCATGAGTCACCCAAACGTTGCCTGAAGGCTAGTGAGAAGGTCCAGAGGCAGCAGAGGGAAGAAGAAAGGCAGCACCAGAGTGAGTTAGCACCACACAGCATCGCAACAGCATCTCCTGACCACCACACCACGCACCAGACACACAGTCTTGCTGGTGGACTTCAGCTTCCTCTCTTTGAAGGAAACATGCCTAGGCCTGCCCCCCCACCCCTTGCTTTCAAGGGAAGAACTTACCTTGCTGAAACAGACTGAAGGGCAGACTCCCTCACCCACGCAGGAAGATTTAGTCTGGCCTTCACTGGACACATCGACCAGAAATATCTATCTCTGAAGGGGTCATAAACCCTGTGACACCCATAACCCTCCCCATGCCAGAAACTGCAATGAGCCCAAGACCCTATGAGAATGCCCCAGCTCAGCCACTCTGCCAGGGGAGTCACTAATCTCTCAATTTGTCTGAACAACTTTCCTTTGTTTATGCTCCTGACTCTACTTGCCTCACTCAGTGTCTCATATGTCTTTTTTTTCTGCATCACTTTTTTTTAAAAAATAGTAATTTAATAATGATTGAAAAGATAACAAAATTGTAAGACAACAGAGGTACAATTCCACACAGCTCCCACCACCAGAGTCCCCTGACCCAGCCCCTCCATTGGAAGCTTCCCTATTATTTACCCCTCTGGAAGTATGGACCAAAATTCTTTATGGGGTGCAGAAAGTGGGAGTTCTGGCTTCTGTAATTGCTTCTGCACTGGACATGGGTGTTGGCAGGTGGATCCACACCCCCAGCCTGTTTGTGTCTTTCCCTAGATGCTGCCACAACGAGTGTCTTGTATTTCTAAAATATGGTTCTCTAATATGGTATGGGATACCTCCCCACAGTATCCCACACACAGCGCCCTAACTTCACCACCCCACCCTGTAAGCAAAACAAAACTAACAAACCAACAAAAGCCTGTCAAGAGAGAAGCTCTTATGGGTGAAGTTCATATGGTGAAGCTCATATGGGATGAATCTTAAACGGCATGTGTGCTCTTATTAATCAAGGAAAAGGATGGCCAGCTTTGTATTTCAAAGGGATGTGACTAGAGGTTCCATTTTATAATGATTACAGAAACAAGATTTAACTTCATCTGCAGAGAAATATACACAATACCCACCCCAGAAAACAAACGGATATACACTTTGTTATATATTTCCAGTACTTCTTTCACATACACTGGAGGAAGAGACGATTGGCTGACAGTACAAGCTGAGAACAGTGTCATGACCAGTCTACAAAACATTGTAGAAACCAGCCTTTCCCAAGTGATTTCTTTCTCTTATAATTCAGTAAACAGGTTTTCTGGGGGCGCAGGAGGGGTGGGTGGTAGTGCACCTGGTTAAGCACACACTAAGAACAAGGACCCAGGTGCTCAAGGACCCGGTTTGAGCCCTGGCTCCCCACCTGTAGGGAGGATGCTTCACAAGTGGTGAAGCAGGTCTGCAGGTGTCTCTCTTTCTCTCTCTCACTGTCTATCTTTGTATCCTCTCTCAGTTTCTCTCTGTACTGTCCAATAGAAAAAAAAAAAAAAAGGTATCCAGGAGCAGTGGATTCATAGTGCAGGCCCCAGAGATAATCCTGGAGGCAAAAAAGAAGAAGAAGAAGAAGAAGAAGAAGAAGGAGAAGGAGAAGGAGAAGGAGAAGGAGAAGGAGAAGGAGAAGGAGAAGGAGAAGGAGAAGGAGAAGGAGAAGGAGAAGGAGAAGAAGAAGAAGAAGAAGAAGAAGAAAGAAGAGTTCTTATATTACTATAGAGAAAAATAAGTGCTCATTCTTTTTCATGCATATGTATTTTTCAGACTCATTAAATGCTGTAAGAAATTACAAGTCAAATTCTCCTAATCTTGGGAGTCAGGCGGTAGTGCAGTGGGTTAAGTGTAGGTGGTGCAAAGTGTAAGGATCCCGGTTCGAGTTCCTGGCTCCCCACCTGTAGGGGAGTTGCTTCACAAGCAGTGAAGCAGGTCTGCAGGTGTCTATCTTTCTCTCCCCCTCTCTGTCTTCCCCTCTTCTCTCCATTTCTCTCTGTCCTATTCAACAATGATGACATTAGTAACAACAACAAAATGATAAGGGCAACAAAAGAGAATAAATAAATATTTAAATTTTTTTAAAAAAATTCTTCTAATCTTAAAGCAATAATTTCTACCATTGCACCACTATGGAGAAGAACATGGTATAAAAGAAACTTTTCCTTCCAGGAGCACTGTGCTGCATGCTGAATAACATGCAGTCTCTTAACAATATCCACCCAGTAACAGGTCAGACATATTGATCATAAGCATGTCGCAAGAAACCACTTGCCACCAGTCCCACCACCTCACCAGGAAACCCTCATGAACACATTGGCTGCCCAAGGGTATCAGCCCTCTAGTGGAAATGGAATTGACATCCTATGTTTTGGTCTTAAAGAATTGGGAACAGCAAGCCTGACGCCTTCACACATCACCACCACGTTCTTCTTGCTACTCTGTAAGAAATTAAATAATTTGAAAAACAACTGACGAATAGGATTCAATAAAAGAGAAGTGTCAGCTGTAAGACAGTGAGGTGTAACTGAGCAACTAAAAGGTGCTGGAGTAGTAAATACTGATAGTTACAAAGAAATCAGGTGGGCAAAACAACAACGACAACAAAAACCCTCCAAATGATTGACACATACATGCAAACATATATATATATATATATATATATATATATATATATATATATATTTCATTTTGCAATCCAGAGTATATGCAAATTTTAAGTATCAGGTAAACATATGCACACCTGTCAAAATAGATCGATCCAGAACACAGGAGCCACTCACATGATTACAAACTCCTCCCCTCATTTTCCACTTCCTGGACTGAATGGAGGTCAGCCTGCACAGAAAGCTGACTGGATATATGTGAATCACTGAGCTAATGGGAGGAACTATAGCCGGGAGACTAGAGTTGTGAGTGAGTTGTTCCTCTTTGACCTGCAATTCGACCTGCGAGGAGCCCACCCTAAACCTCTGTAAAGTGATCTGTAACAAATGCCATGCAGGCTGCTCAGTCAGATATGTGTTCATATCACTAGTGAGCCTTACACAGTGAATCAGTTCTGATGTTCTCTCTCTCTTTCATCCTTCCTTCCTTCCTTCCTTCCTTCCTTCCTTCCTTCCTTCCTTCCTTCCTCCCTTTCTGCTTTCCTCTTTATTTCTTATTCCTCTTCTTCTTCTTTTTCTTCTTCTCTCTTTCTTCTCCTCCTCCTTTCCCTTCTCCTTTTCTCTCTCTCTTCTTTTTCTTCCTCTCTCTCTCTCTAACACCTGCTTAAGGGCTAGAACTTGCATTTGGGGGGTCAGGCAGTAGCACTGTGGTTAAGCACACATGGCGCAAAGCGCAAGGACTGGAGAAAGAATCCCAGTTCAAGCCCCCAGCTCCCACCTGCAGGGAGGTCGATTCACAGGCAGTGAAGCAGGTCTGCAGGTGTCTATCTTTCTCTCCCCTTCTCTGTCTTCCCCTCCTCTCTCCATTTCTCTCTGTCCTATCCAACAATAACGACATCAATAACAACAATATTAATAAACACAACAATGATAAAACAAAAAGGTAAAAAAATGGCCTCTAGGAGCAGTGGATTTGTGGTGCAGACACCAAGCCCCAATGATGACCCTGGAGGCCAAAAAAAAAAAAAAAAAAAAGAAGAAGAAGGAGAAGGAGAAGGAGAAGGAGGAGAAGAAGTTGCATTTGGTAAGTCATACATGGAACTCTGGGACTTGAGTCACTGAGTTGTGCACATGTCAGAGCATATGTAAAGTGGGTGCCTTTGAACAAGCAATGGAGTTGAGGATTCTTACGCCTTGAGTCAAAGGATAAGGAGACTTTAAAAGCAGATTGAGGGGCCAGGTGTTGGCACAACCAGTGAAGCTCACATAGCACTAAGTGTAAAGACCTGCCAAAGGACCCAGGTTGGAGCTTCCTTTCCCACTTGCGGGGGGTGGGGGTGGGGGGATGCTTAACGAGCTGTGAAGCAGGTCTGCAGGTCTCTCTCCCTCTCTCTCTCTCTCTTCTGTCTCCTTCTCCTCTCTCAATTTCTCTCTGTCCTATCTTATGAAATGGAAAAAATGGGGGGGTCAGGCAGTAGCACAACAGGTTAAGTGCACATGGTGTAAAGTGCAAGGACCCTTGTAAGGATCCCGGTTCGAGCCCCCGGCTCCCCACCTGCAGGGGGGTCACTTCACAGGCAGTGAAGCAGGTCTGCAAGTGTCTATCTTTCTCTCCCCCTCTCTGTCTTCCCCTCCTTTCTCCATTTCTCTGTCCTATCCAACAAGGATTACATCAATAACAATAATAAGAATAACCACAACAATGATAAAGCAACCAGGGCAACAAAAGGGGGAAAAATAGTCTCCAGGAGCAGTGGATCCATAGTGCAGGCACCGAGCCCCAGCAATAACAGCGGAGGGAAAAAAAAAAAAAGGTCACCAGGAGCAGTGAATGCACAGTGCTGGTACCAAGCCCCAGTGACTGGAGGAAAAAAAAAGCAGGTGGAAAATGCTTGAAATACAAGCATTAAACAACTTGGCTGTGGTCTTCTGGGAGCCCCTGAAAATTATCTGTGAATGGTCATTGGCCACCCACACTGTGGCTCCTAACATTTGAGCTTGCAGAAGGCTGACAGCTGGTCTATGTGCATCTGAAGCTGATAGCTGTTTGCAAGATTGCAGTCACCTGAAAACTCACTGTGTCACACTCAGGAGCCTCACCATTCCTGCAGATTCACACTCAGTGACTGCCCTGGGAGGCCTGCTCCACCCCTCTGTTAGTATTTAGATACAATGACATACTTTGTACTAGGAAGCAAGACGGATTAATTTTTTTTAAGACTTATTTATTTTCTCCTTCATAAAAAGAACTTAAAAAACAAAGACAGTAGTCAACAACTTGTTTGGCTTTATATCTTAACTCTTTTTTCAGCCACCAGGTTCCAGATGCTAACATGATACCAACTAGACTTCCCTGGACAGACAACCCCACCATGTGTCCTGGAGCCCTGCTTCCCCAGAACCCCACCCCACTAGGGAAAGAGAGAGGCAGGCTGGGATTATGGGTTGACCTGTCAACACAAATGTTCAGCAGGGAAGCAATTCCAGAAGCCAGACCTTCCACCTTTTGCACCCCATAATGACCGTGGGTCCATGCTCCCAGAGGGATAAAGAACAGGAAAGCTATCAGGGGAGGGAGTGGGATACGGACTTCTGGTGGTGGGAACTGTGTGGAGTTGTACCCCTCTTATTCTATGGTTTTGTCAGTTTCCTTTTTATTAATAAAAAAAAAGACAAGGACAGGGTGATGGAAAAGGACCTCATTTGGGGTGAGAATGCTTTCCAGACAACTAGCATGGGGAGATGAGACATTCTACCCATGCATGTTTCAACAACTGGCTGTATTTTTAGGTATTAGTATGGGTATTATTTTCCCAGAGCCCTGCTCAGCTCTGGCTGGTGATGCTGCAGGGGATTGAATTTGACACCTTAAGAGCCTCAGGTAGGAGAGTCTGTTTGCAAAACTATTATGCTATCTCTCCTGCCCAACACCTGCACTGTAAACCTCTACGAAAAAAAACATTCTCATGCTAAACAAAATAATAAATACATTCAGTTCTTCTTCTTGAACCCAATTACCTTGAATTTTCTTAATTTTGTAAGATTAGGGATTTTTAAATCCCTTTTTTGTGGATTAGTGGTTTATGGTATAGTTGTAGACACACGGGTGTAGTTTCTCATCTCCTTATTATAAGTGTGTCTGCAGAACACTCACAGTTTTGAATCCTTTCTTTCATTTGCATCAGCTCTTGGGATAGGAGTGTTGACTGAAACCAGCCATGGTGCCTCCCTCAGCTTGAGACACCGCAGATGAATTTGACTCAGAGTAACTATTTTAATAGCCTGCTCAGTTTGTATTTTAAGCTAAGTCTGATTTTTTTTTTAGCTAAGTATACATTTATCTAAAGTAAAAGCAAAGTCACACAAGAGAAATTATCATACTTTTCCCCTTAGGGTTTTGTTTTTGTTTGTTTTTTTAATTTAACGAAAGTATTTTTTGGCATTGCCTTTACTTATTTGATAGAGGCAGGCAGAAATCAAGAGGGGAGGAGGAGACAGAGAGACACCTACAGCCCTGCTTCACCACTTGTGAAGCTGTCCCCCTGCATGTGGGGACCAGGGATTCGAACCTGGGTCCTTGTGCATTGTAATGTGTGTGCTCAGCCAGGCGCATCATCCCCCAGCCCCCCTCCTGTGTTTTAAGGAAGAAGTGAGAATGAAGTTAGGCAAACATTCTGACCTTGTATATCTGGCTTTAGATTCAGTGCACTGCAAAGTACTGCCTGGGTGGCTACAGTAAAAAATAAGGGAGTCACCTAAAACTGCCTGAGAATGTGTGATGATTTATACTAAAATGAGGCTTGATTCTGAAAATGTCAATACAACAGCACTTATCTTGTAAAGACTACTAAGGTAAATTTCACTGTTTATTATATTGCACACGGAATGTATCTGGTGGTCAGAAAAGTCATGACATATTTTTTCTGCTTTTCTATCCCAAAAATGTGTCATGCCCTTTCCAACAGTGCATTAGAAAGAAAGCCAGTGAATATAAAACTCATCTTTTTTTTTTTCTCCCAGCAAAATACACAGTATTAACTAAAAGAGAATGATCTATTTTTTGGTGTTTCTCTCAATATTTAAATTTGCGATTCAGCATATCTGTTCCTTTTTAAAATTTTTATTTATAAAAAGTAAACACTGACAAAAACCATAGGATAAGAGGGGTACAACTCCATACAATTCCCACCACCAGAACTCAGTATCTCATCCCCTCCCCTGATAGCTTTCCTATTCTTTATCCCTCTGGGAGCATGGACCCACGGTCATTATGGGGTGCAAAAGGTAGAAGGTCTGGTTTCTGTAATTGCTTCCCCACTGAACATGGGCATTGGCACGTCGATCCATACTCCCAGCCTGCCTCTCTCTTTCCCTAGAGGGTGGGGCCCTGGGAAAGCGGGGCTCCAGGACACCTTGTGGGGTCCTCTGCCCAGAGAAGTCTAGTTGGCATCATGGTAGCATCTAGAACCTGGTGGCTGAAAAAAGAGTTAAGATATAAAGCCAAACAAATTGTTGATTAATCATGAACCTAAAGTCTGGAACAGTTCAGATGAAGAGTTGGTGGGGGTCTGTGTTTTATATAGGCCTATTTTAGTTATATTCCAAAGGGCCCATGACTAGTTTTTTGTTCCTGTGCCTGACATCTCCTAAAAGTTGGAGAGGCACACAATTCTTTTTTTTGTCCCCTTTTGTTGCTCTTGTTGATTTATTGTTGTAGTTACTATTGATGTCGTCGTTGTTGGATAAGACGGAGAGAAATGGAGAGAGAAGGGGAAGACAGAGGGGGGGAGAGAAAGATAAACACCTGCAGATCTGCTTCACCGACTGTGAAGCGACTTTCCTGCAGGTGGAAATCCGGAACTCGAACCTGGATCCTTACTCCAATCCTTGTGCTTCGTGCCATGTGCACTTAACCCACTGTGTTACCGCCTGACTCCCAGGCACACAATTCTGAATAGAGTAGGGACTAATCATTAAGAAGGAAATTGATTTTGGAAGGATTCTACTTAGAACTTGTAAAAGATCAACTATCAATGTATTCTCAAAATGATGAAAACTGCTTAAGTACTAGGGAGTTACTAAGCATGACATCTTCTGGAAGCATTAATACTTATCTCTTGTGACACTGGAAGAACAGAAAAGTGGGGATACGAAGAGCAACTCAGGAAAGTAGAGACTGGGAGTGTTGCTCTTGGGTGAAAAATGAAAGCTGCAGAGGAGAGGCCAGCTTAGAGTCTGGCTTGGTGTCTGCCTTCAAGTCTGATATAAACCATGGAACTCTCATAAAGAAGATTTAACAGAAGAGCCCTCCTGCACTGCTGAATGTGGGAATGGCAATGGGTTCAACCCCTGTGGACAGCAGTCTGGAGAACTCTCAGAAGGCTATAAGTGGACCTGCCCTGTAACCCTACAATTCCTCTCCTGGGGATATATCCTAAGGAACCCAACACACCCATCCAAAAAGATCTGTGTGTACCTATGTTCACAGTAGCACAATTTTAACAGCCAAAACCTGGAAGCAACCCAGGTGCCCAGCAATAGATGAGTGGCTGAGCAAATTGTGGCCTATATACACAGTGGAATACTGCTCAGCTGTTAAAAATGGTGAATTCACCTGCTTCATCTCATCTTGGATGGAGCTTGAAGGAATCCTGTGAAGTGAGATCAGCCAGAAAAATAAGGATGAATATGGGCTAATCCCACTCAGACAGAAGTTGAGAAATAAGAACAGTAGGAAAAACACTAAGCAGAACTTGGACTGGAGTTGGTATATAGCACCAAAGTAAAGGCCTCTGGGGTGAGGGGAGTTTTTAGGTCCTGGAATATGATGATAGAGGAGGACCTAGGCTGGGGTTGTATTGTTATGTGGAAAACTGGATAATGATAGGCATGAACAAACTACTTTATTTTACTATTGATTGTAAACCATTAATCCCTCAATAAAGAAAAAAATTAAAAAATAAAAAGAACCTGGATGAGGTGTGGTGTATTGCAGTAAAGCAAAAGACTCCAGGGAAGGGGGGATGGGAAGGGTGTTGCTTCTGGTGCCTGACTGAGGAAAAAGCACTTTCACTGGGCATGAGAGTTCTGCAGACATCTAGCATGCAGCGAAGAGAGGCTACCATGTGTCAGTAAGACTACCCTGGCATTGAAACCACTAAATCCCAAAAACAATGATAAAAGAAAACAAAGCAGAGGTCACATAGGCTCCTAAGCTGAATATGGGCCCCAGATCAGATCAAATCAATGGGGTTTACAGTCAACAATATTTATACATCTTTCCCATATTTGGGAGCTACTCTCTTCCCTGATCCAGCTTTATGGTCCTTTTTCCAGCCATGACATTATCTCCCCAGACATTAACTTGGGTCAACCTGCATATCAGATGTCAGGCTCAGAAAACAAATAAACAAAAAACTAGTAAAGTCATTGGTCCTTTGGAATATAACTAAAATAGGCCTACTAGCTTTCTACAAAACAGAGACCCCCAACTCTTCATCTGAACTATTCCAGCCTTTAGGTTAATGATTAATCAACAATTTGTTTGGCTTTATATCTTAACTCTTTTTCAGCCACCAGGTTCCAGATGCTAACATGATGCCAAATGGACTTCCTTGGGCAGATGACCCCATCAATGTGTCCTAGAACTCCACTTCGCCAGAGCCCTGCCCCACTAAGGAAAGAGAGAGACAGTCTGGGAGTATAGATTGACCTGTCAACACCCATGATCAGCAAGGAAGCAATTCCAGAAGCCAGACCTTCCACCTTTTGCACCCCATAGTGACCCTGGGCCCATACTCCCAGAGGGATAAAGAATAGGAAAGTTATCAGGGGAGGGGACTGGATTTGGAGCTCTGGTGGTGGAATTGTGTGGAGTTGTACCCCTCTTATCCTGTGTTTTTTGTCAGTGTTTACTTTTTATAAATAAAAATTAAATAAAAAGAAAAGAAAACCCATTAAATACAGCAGCAAAGTTCATAACAGCAACTAAATCTTCATATTAATTCACTCTGGCATTGAAAGAAGGACTTCCTACCTTCTTTCCACATGAGGACCCCTAGTTTCATCTGCTCTATTCCTGACTTTAGGCTCCTGTTTATTAAATAATTTATTCTGCTTTGTATCTTACTGCCTTTCAGCTACTAAGTTTCAGATGCTACCATGATGCCAACCTGACTTCACCAGTGGACCTCACCAGTGTTTCCTAGAACCTCCCCTCCCAGAGCTATGCCCCACTAGGGAAAGACAGAAACAGGCTGGGGATGTGGATCCACCTACCAACACCTATGTCTAGCGTAGAAGCAATTACAGAAGCCAGAACTTCCACCTTCTGCTCCCCATAAAGTATTTTGGTCTATACTCGCAGAGGGATAAAGAATAGGGAAGCTTCCTAAGGTGGAGGGGATGGGACAGGGAACTCTGGTGGTGAGAACTGTGTGGAATTGTACCCCTGTGATCTTACAATCTTGCCAATCATTATTAAATCACTAATAAAAGTTTTAAAAAATAGAAAAGAGAAATGGAAAGCAAAGATGAGAGGAAAGGAAAGGAATGGAAAAAGGCAAGGAATAAAAAGAAAAGAAAGGAGGGGAGGGGAGGGGAGGGGAGAGGGGAGGGGAGGGGAGGGGAGAGGAGGGGAGAGGGGAGGGGAGGGGAGGGGAGGGGAGGGGAGGGGAGAGGAGAGGAGAGGAGAGGAGAGGAGAGGAGAGGAGAGGAGAGGAGAGGAGAGGAGAAGAGAGGAAAGGAAAAGAAAGAAACAGCCATAGAGAAGCAACGTGCAAAGTGACTCACAGTTCTGGATGTCGGAGGAGCAGAGGGGCTGGTCAGGGAGACCATCTCCTGGATGGCCAACCGGAGCTTCAAGCGATGCAGAGGGTTACTGATGCCGATCTCCCTCTGGATCTCAGTGTCAGACAAAGCAGACATGATGGCACCACTCTTCACGTTGGCACGACAGGCTGCCACATACCAGGCAGGCATTCCCAGCCAGAGCTGGAAGGAGGGACCAGAACACACGTGGATGAGCAGAATGACCGAAGGTATGAGCGCCTCTCAGCTATAAAGCACTGCTACACGTACCTTCCATGCATGAACCTGTTTATTGCCACGACCCCTAGAGGTCGATGCCACTGTTATTCTCCCCTCAGGACAAGAAAATATAGGGGCATTCTACGATGGATTCAAACATAAAACAGACTTCCTAGCTTCTTCCCACTGAAGACCCCCTAATTTCATCTGCTCTATTCCTACCTTTGGATTCCTGTTTATGAAACAATTTGTCCTGCTTTATATTTTAACACCTTTCAGCTACCAAGTTGCATCTTGACTTTTTGGGCAGACGACCTCACCAATCTGTCCTGGAACTCCTACCTTCCCAGAGCCCTGCCCCACTATGGAAAGATAGAAACAGGCTGGGGGTGTGGATCTACCTAACACCCATGTCCAGCATAGAAGCAATTACAGCAGCCAGACAGACCTTCCACCTTTTGTACCCCATAAAGAATTTTGGTCCATCCTCCCTATTCATTTAAAGAATAGGGAAGCTTCCAATGGAGGGGATGGGACAGGGAACTCTGGTGGTGAGAATTGTGTGGAACTGTACCCCTGTGATCTTACAGCCTTGTTCATCATTATTAAATCACTAATAAAATGTAAAATAACAGAAAAAAAATTAAGTGATCTGCTTTAAAAAATCTCTATTGCAAAGTTGAAGAAGCAGGAGGAGGAGGAGGAGAAGGAGAAGAAGGAGGAGAAGGAGGAGAAGGAGGAGAAGGAGGAGAAGGAGAAGGAAAAGAGGAGGAGGAGGAGTAAGAGGAAAATGGGGAAAAAGGAGTACAAGGACAGTTTATACTCTCTTCCAGAATGTTTGAAGTCAAAGCTTGAGTCTGGAGTCTTAGACCACTCAGCCATCCTGACACACTGCAACTCGTTTGGCCTGAGGGAGAGAGAGACTGACCACACAGGCTCAGTCAGCTGGGCTGGAAGACAAAACTTGCCTTCTTAGCTTACACATTCAGGTTGAAATAAAAATCAAACCTCCAACATTCTAAAGATCCTGAGCACTAATGATTTTTTCTGTCCTTTAAGATATTTGAATTTCCAGCATGCTTAATGTTATTCAAAATGCAGCCCCAGGTGGTGGCACACCTGGTTCAACACACATGTTACAATGTGCAAGGACCCAGGCTCAAGCCCTCAGTCCCCACCTGAAGAGAACTTTGCCACTTTGGCAGCAGTGAAGCAGGGCTGCAGATGTCTCTCTGTCTCTCTCCCTCTCTCTCTCCCCCATTCCTTCCCTCTCTGTCTAGATCAAATAAATAAACAAAACACAATCTTAGAAACATTGCTCAAACTGTTTGCCATCACAGTTTCCAGCACCAGCCCATATCAGGCATGAGAAGGTTTTGCCATGAGTGTGTGACCTGTGAAGTGGCAGACTTGTCTGTGCCTGCCCTTGGGGAGGTTCTGGAGGAGGTGAAGGCCAGGGCACTCTCCTCTCTCACTGACCCCTGCATCCTGTGCACTCCCTTGCTTAGCTGAACTTACATTAGACAGCAGCTTAGAAATAACTTCTGTGTGTGCAGGTTCAGGCAGCACAGACTTTGCCACCTGCCCTTTCCTTTTTTGTGGCAGTAAATCTGATTTCTTTCTCTGAGTCTAGAGGATTTGTTTGTCACTTGCCAAAGTATCAGGAGGTGTGTATCAGATGGCAGCTCACTGGTCTGGTGTGGACCTGAACAAACAGCTGCTGGCAGCAAGTCTGAGAGGTTCTCAAATATTTTGTCTCATCATTGATTTTTAAACTACAGTGATTTTACAGACATGTTTGGAGGGGCTGGGTGGTGGCACACCTGGTTGAAGGCACACATAACAGTGCTCAAGGACCCTGGTTCAAGCCCCTAGTCCCCACCTGCAAGGGGAAAGATTCACGAGTGGTGAAGACAGAGACAGGCCTGCAGGTGTCTCTGTCTCTCTCCCTCTCTATTTCCCTCTCCCCTCTCAATTTCTTTCTGTCTCTATCTTATAATAAATAAATAAAAATACTTTAAAAAGACATATTTAGAAACAGCAGCTATGAACACTGATACTAAAAATTTCCCTGCCCATATGATGAAATAAAGCAAGGTTTGTGCCCCCTACGCCCAGCCCCACCCCCACCCCCTCAGAGCACTGCCATGCTCTGGCTTATAATGGTGCTGAGGACAGAGCCTATGAGCTCAGAGACTCAGACATGAAAGTCATTTGCAGAAAACAATGATGCTGTCACTTCAACCCAGGTTTTGTTTTCCTAAAGAAAAAGGAGGAGAGGGAGTGGGGGAGGGGAGGCAGGAAAGTGAGGGGGAGGGGAAGAAGGGAGGGGGGAAAGGAAGGGGGGTAGGTGAGGGGGAGAGGAAAGGGAGGGGGAGGGTGGGAAGAGGAGGAGAAGCAGAAGCCAGGCATGCTTCTGTGTTTATCACCATATTTCTTTCTACTTTTGAATTAAAATGAGCTTGATTTTTTTCTCACTGATTAATATGTTTACTGTGAATGTGCTAATGACATGATGGTAGGTGATTATATTGTAACCCCAAACTATTTGAAACAATAGATGACAGTTGCTTGTGCAGCAAGAAAAGTCTAGGTTTCTCTTTGTTCTGACACTGGCATATCCAGTAGCTGCTACAGCCAGTATCTAGAACTGAGCTAAAGGTGGGGAGGGGGTGATTATTGCTTAGTGACATGAAATGGGTCTGTGTGATAAAATATGGTATTTCTTTTACTATTTTAATTCTGCTACCCCTATCTCTGCCCAGACACTGCTATGTTTTTTTTTGTTGTTGCTCAGTTCTTTAATGTTACACAGAAAAGGCTGAATATAATTATTTCCTTATAATATGACATCTAGACACAGAAAGAAGTTATTCTGTTTTATTCCTAGTACCTAAACCAAACTGACTACTAACAGGTAAAGAAGTAGGTCTATTAAATAATTTACATGAAGCCATGTACAGACTTTTAAAACAATTACATGGCAGTAATATTTCGGATAACACAGAACTGCCAAATGTGAAGATGGCATTTTTTTCTTAAAGATTTTTTAACTTTATTTAATTTGAGAGGATAAGGAAATCAAGAGGGAAGGGGGATAGACAAAGGAAGAGTGATAGAGACACCTCCACTGCTCACGAAGCTTCCCCCTTCAGCTGGAACAGGGGGCTTGGACCCCGGTCCTTGTGCATGGACCGCCTGGCACTGTGGAGTTGGTTCTTATATGAAGCCTCAACCAGGGCTGGAGCTGATGTTCTTGCGTAACAACAGAAATGTGGCTGCGTCATTTTTTTCTTCTCTCACGCTAGTGCAAAGAGGGTGACATTTTTATTTATTTTTTTAAATATTTATTTATTTCCTTTTGTTGCCCTTGTTTTATTGTTGTAGTTATTACTGATGTCGTCATTGTTGGATAGAACAGAGAGAAATGGAGAGAGGAGGGGAAGACAGAGAAGGGGAGAGAAAGATAGACACCTGCAGACCTGCTTCACCACCTGTGAAGAGACTCTCCTGCAGGTGGGCAGCCGGGGGCTCGAACCGGGATCCTTAAGCTGGTCCTTGCGCTTTCTGCCACGTGTGCTTAACCTGCTGCACTACTGCCTGACTCCCAGAGGGTGACATTTAAAACAGTTTCCTTTTAACCTCACTAGAGGTTTCCTCTGGCCGCAGTCATGAGAAAGCATCCAAATAAAAGAACTGGGTCCACAGGTCCCTGGAGAGAGCAGTCCAGGCTCCAGGTTAGGACTTCAGGAGCCTGCTCTTGCTTTGCTCTGAGAAAAGCAGGAGGCCTGTAAGTTCAGATCTCTTACCTCTAGCCAGGCCACCACCGTGGGCCCATCCCATTGAGCGAAAGGGAGCCCTTTTCTGCGAGCTTCCTCTAGAAGTTCGTGCCTGGAGGGTACAGTGGAGACCATCAGTCATGCCATATGGAAAAGATTAAGAACCATGATAAAATGCCTTTGCACGATTTTTATGAACATAGAACCATCAAACTCCTTCCTCTGGGAGATATATATATATATATATATACATATATATATATATGTCTATATATCAGTGATATATATATCACTCCTTGATTTTATTAAGAGTGAAACACTGAGATAAAAAATATGTGACCCAGCAGTTAGTCACTAAACTCAAACATGAAGTATTTATTTTTTTATAATTTTTTTGAAAAATTGTTATTTATTGGATAGAGACAGCCAGAAATCCAGAGGGTAGAAGGAGAGAGAGAGACAGAGACAGAGAGAAGACAGAGACAGAGAGATACCTGCAGCCCTGTTTTATCACTTGCAAAGCTTTCCCCCTGCGGATGGAGGACCAGGGGCTTGAACTTGGGTCCCTGCACATTGTAATATGTGCGCTCAACAGGTGCACCACCACCCAGCCCCCAAACATGAAGTATTAACTGACTAAGAAGTGGATTATTATTAGCAAACATTGGATTCCTTTAAGAAGAATATAATCAAGTCGTGCATAGGAAAGGATGAAGTACGGGAAGGAAATATGACTTCCTCCATCTGTCTTGTTCTTTCCTCACTCTTTCAATGGGAGAGGAATTCTTGGTTATCAAAGCAGAAAGTAAGCCTAGTTACCATCAGCTACATTCAAGTGGGAGTGATTGATTTTAACTAATTTATATGATATATTTAGATCAGAATGGGTATCTTAGGAGCTCGTTCCTTTTCTAGACTATCAAGTAGCTTCTCATTTGAAAGAACTCTAATGTAAATTGACCATTGTCACTACCCAGCAATGTGAGGTGTGAAACACCACAGTCTATACAGCTTCATTTATCATCACCGTTTTCAACCAAAAAGCTCAATGACAAAAGCATCTACTGTTGATAACAGAAAGATACGAATAGTCTCAGTAAATCTTAAATCAGCACCTACTACTGTATTTTCACAACTACTATAAATTTATAAAGTAATTTGAGATAGTTGATTACTGAAAAAGCAATATGCACTTTTGCCACGATTCACTTTGCTTAATATCTAACCAAGGAAAATATGCAAATGAAAATAAGTTCTCTGCTTGGTTCTATGGAACCTTGCTATGCCCTGATCTGAGAAAGATATGATGAAAATATATGAACTGTATGTTTTTAATGATCAGGAATCTGAGATCACTATCATATATGAATTCTAAGAGGGAGCACTAGACTAGTTTTGACTTTCATCTAGTTAATTGCTAACATGGTAGACTATAATACATTAAACTGCAGGTCAAAATGCCTTTTAACACAAGTGTTTTTCATGCTAAAGAAAGAACTCAGTATACACAGGAAGTAAATATACAGAACAAAAAAAGTTAGAGTTACAGCACAAGGAGAGACAGGAATCAATTACTATTTCATTCTGAAGGAAAAGAGAGTAAGCTCTGTGCTGAGCTCTTCATCACCCTGGTGAGAAATATGTTGGCTTTCTGGGCCCAGCAGAAGCTACCAGGACCCCAACACCTGTCACGCCATCATCACCAAATTGCTCAGGTTTTGCAATGGCATCTCTTCACAGCAAAGGAGACCTGAAGGGCCTAGTCTCATGGTACAGACATATTGACAGACAGACAGAAATGGTTGAAGGGACAGATGAACAAACACTGGGTACTTGTCAAGTACCAGTTCTGATGTGAAACTTATGCTTGCTATGGAAACAGAGACCAAGGAGGCCAGGTGGTGGCACACCTGGTTGAGTGCACACATTACAGTGTTCAAGGACCTGGGTTCAAGCCCCTGCTCCCTACCTGCAGGGGAGGGGGAGCTTCACAAGTGATGAAGCAGTGCTGCAGACGTCTCTCTGTATCTCTCCCTCTCTATGTCCCTGTCCCCTCTCAACTTCTCTGTCTCTATCCAACAATAATAATGATGATGATGATTATATAAACTACTGTATTTTACTGTTGACTGCAAACCATTAACCCTCCCAATAAAAGGGAAAAAAGAAGAAATTAATGTCTAGGTTAAATAGAAATGCATGTATAGGGGGACAGAGGGTGGCAGACCCAGTTAAGTCCACATAGTATGAAGCACAAGGATCTGTGCAAGGATCCAGATTTGAGCCCCCAGACCCCATGTGCAGGGGGGGAAGCTTCACAAGCAGTGAAGCAGGTCTGCAGGTGTCTATCTGTCTCTTTCCCTCTCTATCTCCCTCTCTCCTCTCTCAATTTCTCTCTTTCCTATCCAATAAAATGGGGGAAAATGGCCTTCAGGAGCAGTGGAGTAGCACCAGCATTGAGCCAAGGCAAAAACAAACAAACAAATAAGAGCACCTTTAGATAATGTTCTGTAAATGCCAAATTGACAAATAGGTGTTGAAAGCTCAGTGAGGAACACTGAGTGCAAGAGCTTGAAAGAGGCTCCACAGCAAGGGCAGAACTTGGTGAGACTCTGAGCCAGGCACAGGGTAGCCGGGGCAGGAGGGAGGGCTGACTGAGTGAGGATAAGCAGGACACACCACAGGGCCAGACAGGAAGCATGAAGACAGAGGCAGGATAGCTATGAAGTCTAAGTAGGCAAATTTAGGCCTCCAGAGACGATCGCTAATAGAATGCAACACATAAATTTATTTGATATAAACTTTATGTTTTACACTTTTATTGATTTATTTTTTCTCTGATAGGACACAGAGAAATTGAGAGGGGAAGGGGAGATCTAGAGGGAGAGAGACAGAGAAGCAGCCCTGCTTCACCATTCCTGAAGCTTCCCCCCTGCAGGTGGGGAGCGGTGGCTTGAACCTGGGTCCTTGCACGTTGTGACAGGTGCACTCAACGAAGGGCACCACCGCCTGGCCCCTGCATTTTTTTTTTTACTCTGGTGAGAATTAGGGAGCTGGTAGCAATACCAGAAAACAGGGAGGCAATTTAAGTCATTACAGGGCATGCCAGCAAATGGAGAAGGCTAGCCTTGAACTCACTGTGAATTCAATGTTTTTTGCACTTCAAACCTTTGCATGTCTCCACCATGCTCACCCTGTCTTCACCTGATACTATAACCTCTTACTAACTGCACTAGAAAATGACCTTAAGGTCCTAAAATGTTAAATTTCCATAAGCAAAATCAAGAATTTTAAAAGCATATTAACTGGTTACAATCTGCAATGACAACACATGAGTCTTTAGTTCTAACTTTGCTGGTGGGTGGGTGTGGTGATTACAATGGCTATGT